>NW_014578517.1:46433-59625 GCF_000485595.1 Priapulus caudatus
AAGAGGAGCGTATTCTAGCATATATTTCTATGATAATTCCATCATTAGATTCTCACTAAGAATCAGGACGCATGCTCCTGATGCTAAGAGTCCCGCATGATGTCCCCGCAGTACATAATCTGGGCAACGTTAGTGTGTTAGCGATGCGCCTATTCACTAGAAGGTTATATTTTGTGATGATTAATCAATTTAATATGGTTAGGCGGTATCTCAGCACTATTGTCTGTAATAGGTTTGTTGATCAGTGCTGTGTTTATAATTTAGCGCAGAAGCCTAAGCTGTAGCGTGCAAAATCCCCTATTCATCGCCTCCGCCCGCTTTTTTCCCCTGCCGACTCGGCTATCTTATATATACAAGAACCCAAATACCGTCTATGGTGTGGTGGCGATTTTACGCATTAATTGGTCGTACGGTAAAAATACACGCCCCCGGACCCCTCCTAGTTTCCCCCCTCCCCCTCCCCCTACCCCTCCCTTCCCCCCTGTTTGAATTTCATCCTGGGGAGAACCCTGAGCGTCACAGCACACTCGCAGCGGCGAGTGCGGGAGCGTTCGGCGTTAGTTTTTACATAGGTTTTTATGAAGGAAAGTTGATATACAGTGTCGCAACAGTGGAACTGTAACAGAGGGGTACGCCAGTAGGGCCTATTTGTGAATGTGTGTTCATATTATTTTCAGTTTTTACTGACTCTGTCTCAAGTACCTGTGGTTAGAATACCGTTTCAAATTCTTGCCCACAATTCCTTGTAGTTGGCTCGGTATCCAACCATCGACACAGCTAGCGTCACATGTAATAGTTCAAACGAATCTATAAACCTCTGGCTTGCTCACGGTAACTGGGCGCTACTGGGCGCTACTTATTTATCGAGTTATGCCGTATTTTCTGAGATGAATTGGATCAAAACAACTAGACAGCCGCCATGTCCGCCATGTTCAGTGCGACTAAAATCGGCAGTGGACCTGATTTTCACAGTGCGTAGGCCTAAACACACGGCAAGTACATATCTTCGCAATGATAATTATTAAATTGTTGTAGATTGATGTTTCCTGGTTTTCAATGTTTTAATATATATATATATACGAGTATATGATGCTTATTTATGCTCGCGCCAACGCGAGTTGCAACGCTATGGGTGTGTTATGTCGTTTCGGGTTTTCCGCGTTCCTATCGTAAAACATGCGCAGTGGAAACATGGCGGTTGGCGGTTGGTTGAAATTTTGGTTCGGCTCTTGAAATTTACACTGCACAGCGAACTGAGGTATTAGTTTTAATAACAACGCCGGAATACTACAAGGTGAAGGTTATACTTGATACAAAACAAGGCAGAAATGCTTAGATGATTATTTTATTTGAGATATACGTAATTGTTCGGCAGTTTTTATAGAGGTGCAAGATTTTACAATGGATGGATGTCAGGCTGTATATTGACGTTAGTCACACAGCCTGGTCGGGTTAGGTACGGTAGTACTCTCTCTAGTCACTATACTGTAACTATACCCTATAGTCTGTAGTCTATACTTTAGTACTTTACATTACGTTTAGTACATTACTTGATCAGTAATAATGACATTAATATGCCAGGCATACCGTGCAATGAGCAACCTTAGTCTAGATTATGGAACTTGAAGCCAAGATTATGTTCAGTTGATTCGCTTTCGTGAGGAGTAGGTTATAAATTATAATTAAACTACATAATAACAGACATAGCTAAAACAGAACAGAACCCTAAACTCGAATCTAATGCTGAATCGGCCCCCCCTAATCCGTAATCGCTGTCACAAGAATTGTTTGCATCGGTAATTATTTAAGTTTACGAAATTAAATCGAAAATCTACTCGAACACCGCGCTTTCCACAGATCCCAGCAGGGGGCGCCTGCAGCACTTTCCGCTGCTGCTGCAGTGTGGACATACTTTCTGCGAGTCGTGCGTGATGCGGATGGGAGCGAGCGGCAGCAGCAGCAGCAGCAGCAGCAGCGCACGGAAGCAGCAGCAGCATCCCAACATTATCATCTGTCCTACATGCAAGGTTTGAGGCTAGACTTAAGCGCGTACCCAGGAGGGGGGGGGGGGTCCTGGAGGCCCTAGGACACCCCAATCAAAATCAAAATCCCCCCCAAAAAAAATCTCTATTTTCTTTTTCTCTTAAAAGCGCGTAGCTGGCCTAAGCCAGTATTGTCAACAAAACAGCGTCTAAATTGATTTTAAAGCACTATTTTTACATTTAACTAAAAAAAAAAATTTCAGACCACCAGACCCCCCTTGTTACTCGCTTGAGGACCCCCCCCCCAATCCAAATTCCTGGCTACGCCCTTGGCTAGACTTGTCGATCGCCTGTTCTCAACTTCGAGAACAACCTCGTTTGTCACTTTGATACATGCGTTCGTTGCTGAATCCTAGATTGCGACCCCATTATATATAGTTCGCACATGTGTTAAACTAATTCGTGGTGCTAAGCTAGTATTGGGCTAAATACGCCATTATTACATTTACTCATTTTACTTCGCTATCGTTCTTTTGTTTCCGCGGACGAACGCGATTCGTTTCTCGCAAGTAGCCCCATTCTTTTGTTTCCGCAGACGAACGCAATTCGTTTGTCGCCGTTTACCCGTTCTCTTGTTTCGCGCAGAAGGTGACGGTGGTCGGCGGCGAACGCAGGGCTACGGTGCTGCCCCCTGACCTCTACATCCTCGGGATGCTGGAGCACGCGAGAACGCTCATCCACGAGGACAGGTGAGCGACAGGCGTCGACGATAACGAAGATAACAAACACCAAAATAACAAAATAACAATTAAAATGACCAGAAACGAGAAATCATAACTCGACTGGCTACTTATTCTGAACGAAAATTATTTTTATTACAATTTTTTTTATTATTATTAGCTCATCTGACATAGTCAGATGCAGCTTGTAGAATCGCATGATCGTAAGCGCATGCGCAATATCTCACTAGAAGAGTTATATTTTGTGATGATTATCAATTTAATATGGTTAGGGGGTAGCTCAGCATAGATTTCTGAAATGAACTGTTATCAGAAGACCTGTGTTTATAACTAGAAGAGTGCCCTAGCCTGTAGGGTGCAAAATCCCTACTTCATCCGCTCACGCCCATCCCCTTGCCTCCATTGTTTTTCGCTCAGCCTCCTTCTTTTTCTGCCGCGCCAGCTATCTTCCCTGCTGCCTTTCCCCAGTCTCTCAACACTCACTCCCTTTCTCAGCAAGCTATATTATGCAGTTGTATTTAGTCCGTATTGCACTCCTGAAACGTGCGCAATATCTCTCGAGAATATTAATTTTTTGTGACAATTATGCATTTAAAATAGAGAGGAGGTATATTCTAGCATAGATTTCTATGATAAAATTCCATCAGTAGACCTCAGTTAAGAAACAGGACGATGATCCTGCATGTAAGGTCCCCGCTGCATATACAAGCAAATGCATAATCTGGCTAGGTTAGTGTGTTAGCGCATGCGCAATATCTAAATAGCAGAGTTATATTTTGTGATGACTATGAATTTAATATGGTTAGGGGGTATCTCAGCATAGATTTCTGCAATTAATTCTTATCAGTAGACCTGTCTTCATAATTAGCAGAGCGTATTATTTTGTAGGGTGTAGGCCTATTCCTCAAATTTCATCATCTTCCGTCCCATCCCTGCTTCCCTCCTGTCTCCTTCGCCTTCTCATGTCCTTATGCTATCTCCCCTGTCGCATTCCTTGTTCACCTCGATCCCACGCCCTCTCTTCTTCAACAAACTATATTTTCCATTTTTTGGGGGGTCCGTATTGCACGCCAGAAACAGCTATTGCTCTCGCATGCGCATTATCTCACCCTATGATCTCACCAGAGAAATATCATTTTGGAAAGAATTATTGAATTAAAATGAAGATGAGGTATTCTAGCACCGATGTGTTTAAAAAAATTCCATTATTTAAAACAATCTTCATCACGAATAACATCACTGTTTGAGTTGATTATTTTTACCTTTTGGGGACACCAATAGACTAAAATTGCTTACTACCAAATCCTGTGCCTGTACTGGAGGTTGCAGTGCAGACTTACCTAGGCTAAAATACCTTTACCCTGAAATTCTAGTGGTGGCGGGGACCGTCCCCTGTGCTACCTGACCCTCCTTGACAAAAACTTTACAGCACTGGAATCATCTCCCCACTGAGAATTTGATAAACGTATGATGTTACTAAGAAGTGAGAACCTAACTGCCCAAAGCGGAAATCATGCGAAAAACAACCACGATTTTGAACCAATCGTGCCATATTTTCAGACCCCTTATACAAAATTCGGGAATATACTTCCTGTTCGGCGGTTTCTCAGCACCCCCAGTCCCCCCTCCAAAAAAGTGAGATGAATTGAATTTTCCCATTCAACTCCCTGAAATTCAATATCCAACTCTCAATTAGGTCTGATTTTCTAATTTGTTGAATAAAGCAAGGATTTAACTTTCGTGCAGCAGTGATAAGACGTTGATTTAGGGGTTTTTGAAAAACAAAATCGTATATGCATGGGGAATGCGTCCAAAATTTAAACCGTCTGTAGCTTCAGTAAAATAATGTCATTCTTGGAACGAATTACAGCCTATTCTTACAGTTAGATGGTATGTCACGCTTCCATTTTCTGTAATAATACATGGTAGAGAGTATGGAATAGGCGATGACGGATTTGGCTAGATAAATATCCAGTATTTATTTGTCTGTAAAATATTAAATTCTTTCCCCCATTTTCTTCCTGAAGAGTAGGGGTGATGAAAGCCACCTCACCTCACGTGGTGGCGAGGGGGTATACCCCCATCCCCCGCTATCCTACGGCCTGTCAAGGAACTCAAATTTAATTTTGATATGCGCATACAATATTTACTAATATAATCTTGTTGCAGATACTCTACAGGCGCGCGGAGACGATTTTTGAAGTGGGGTGCTAAATTTGTTACGCTCAGAGCAGTGGCAATGCAGAATTTCGAGGAGGGTGGTAAGAAACATGCGGGGGTATGCGGGTCCTCCGCAGAAAATTTTGGAATCCCCCATGTTTCCCTCCTGAAAGTAGGGGGGGATGATTGTACACGCCATCCCCCCACGTCAATGAAGTGGGGCGGATGCATCCCCCGCATCCCCCCGCTATCTACGGCCCCTGTCTTATTGCACAAATAAACTTGTTTTCAATCTTCATCTTCAATCTTCACTATCAGTCCGGTCCAACCATGAGTAATTTTCTTGTCAGTACATGCCTGCGCATGCGCCGCATTCTACACACAGTAGAGGCGCCACCTGGTTGTGTTTATCGTATCGTTTGATGATAATGCGGCGTGTTTTTCGGAAATATTTTCGATTCGATGACAAGTAAATTTAAGTTCGTATTTGAGAACACCTTAAATGAATAAGAATACTGCTGGAGTGTTGGGAAGTCGACGCAAGAGAGTTGTTAATTGCCAATAGATAACTTGTGATTACCATGGCAACTTTACACTTTCAGTAGGCTTCCTACGGTGTTCTGTGTGTAATCATTAGTGTACACTCCGAAAAGGTGATTAATGTAACTTTAATTAATTAAGGTAATTAATTTGCGGTAGTTAAATGTATTGTGCCTTTTAATCTCTAACGTAACATCAAATCATTATATGTACTTGCTTCGCATTTCCATCGTGTTTCAGATAGTTACGTATAAATTATAATTATTATTTACATATTGCCGTGTTGAACTAGGACGTTATAGATACAATATGTAACCCAAACCCAAGAGGATAGGGGTTACAAAGCCTCCCTATTCCTTTTTGTGCGGAGGAATGCCCGAGTGAATCAGCGTTCGGGCCGGTTTGACTGGTGCGTTTCAGATACTAGTACTTCAACTGGTGTTTATTCTCGAACACGAACCTTCTTTCGCCCTATCGCGCCGGATACGTTACTATGTATCGCAATACTCTGTATTAAACTTAATATCAACCTGTGTACAAAAAATATCGAAGTGACGAGCGGGCGGATTATTTTCGAGCGCCATTTCTTGATGACCTGTGAGCGTTACGCATTCCCTATGCGCATAGCGTTCGGTTTCTAACTTCGTCATGGACGTCACGACTGACAGCAGGTCATCCCATGATATATTCGTATCTTGAGTCGAAGGTTAGCCCGACACGCTATGACGCATGGGAGATGCGTACGGTCACAAGGTCAACAGAAATGCAGGCGGCTCGAAATATCCGTCCGCTCGTCACTTCGATTTTTGCTTAACAGGTTATATTAGGTTTAATACCCAGAGTATTGCGATACGATTAGTAAGTTCCCGGGATAGCGGCAGAAGGTTTCGTGTTGAGAAGTAAAACCCAGTTTGGAAGTTCTAGTCTCTGGAAACACGCACAAAGCAAACCGGCCGAGTGATTCACTCGGGCATTCCTCCGGCCACAAAAGGATAGGGAGGCGTGACCTATCCTCGTTTTGGGTTTTGGGTTACATTATGCTATCTTAGGGTACGTGTATAGCTTTCTCAAGAAACGGTAATTGCTTAGCGGGTTTAGAATCGACAGGGCCAACTTGCGACAGAGTCAGTAAAAAACTGAAAATAATAATGCATACACTACAAAATTTTTTTCCACAAATTAGGCCCTACTCGTGACCCTCTGTTACAGTGTCCACTGTTGGCGACCTGCTTATTATCAAACTTTCCTCATTATAAACCTATGTAAAAAACTAACGCCGAACGCCTCCCTTCACTCGCGCCTGGCGCGCAGTGTTGCTGTTGACGCTATCAGCGGAATAATTTCCCGGTATCGCATTCGCTAATTTGCGATGCATATTTCAGCCATTTTGCTACGCATATTTTTTATGAAGTCGCCAGTTTGTGCGATGCAGCCCATGCGAGATGTAAACGCGGGGAAACATACATGTTTTACATTTACATTTAATATTCTCGGCTGCAATATGTGCCCCGTCAATGAAATGACCCACGTTACCCCAGATTTTATTGGATGTTGTAACACCACTGGCCAAGGTGACTTAAACATCCTGCACTCCCCCGCCCCCCCCCGTAATCAGTTTCTAATAATGCGCTCCGCCCAGGCACGTGTATACACAGGCCCACAGCTGTGCTGGCGTGCCTGGCGACCGCTCTCGCGCTGGGTGTTTCTTGCGGCGACCTTTGGTGATATAAAGTGAGGATGTCCGTTGGTTCGAGGAGTCAGAATCAGAAGCCGCCCTATCACAATCGCTAGTAGAACTTTGATCTCATTCAGTCATGTTTGGATAATGGATTACCGTCTGATAACCGGAACACATTTGGTTATAGGTATACCTAGACAATGTATTTTACTCGCAGCAGTCACTAACGCCCAGAGTTGCAAATCAAGCCTTTCAGCTTTCACCATCGCCTCCGGAATCCCGAGTGATAAAACTTAATGGTTTTCACTCGATTGGCGATAGCAGCTGGCGGAAGCCGACGTGCCAATGCTTAGCAGATTACAGGCTGTTTTAACTGTGCATGCCGGCGGGTGAGTCGGTTGTTGCCAGAAGGCACTCCTTCAGTTTGTGTGTCCGTAGGTTGAGCTTAGGCTGTGCCTGTCACAGGCCGACACTGATAACGTTAGTGAGACCATTATCAGCATGCACTGCGGGTGTTAATGATTGACACTCTGATGTGTTCTTTGTCTGAAAAAAAGTGAGACTCCATAGACTATATTATAGATCCACCAAATTCGGCTATGCATTAATTTTATTTTGATATAGCACATTTTTTTGGCTATGCAAATTTATGGGCTGGAAATTTGTTGTTTGCCCTGCCGCTATTGATATGTAGATCCTATTATATATAGAGAAGTAGGAAACCTCCGTTGCGGCTTGTGGTCTAGGACTCGATCTCGTCGATCCTTTCTCGATCTTCAACAATGACTCTCGTCATGGTGAGGAGACCTTTGACCACATTCATCTATATCTGTCTGGGGACATTATTTCCTCTCAGTAATATGTCACTGAACAAAACTATGTAACCTACCGTGGCCGCAGAAGTGCCAGCCCTTGCTTTTGTTAATAGTGACTGTTCTGGCTCTGAGAAGTTCCGATCCGTCTTGGATGCCTGAATATCATACGCTAAAAGATGGTATTATCGCATTTCACTGAATTTTCCCCGATCCGGCCCCGGTTAGCTCGCGGTCACCGTTAGACCTGGGAGGGCGCCGCGGAGCTGCGATTGGCTGCAGGCGGTGGACAGAGCGTGATAAGCACTGACACGTGAGATGTGTTGTTTTACTAGCGCTTGTTTTGCCCGTCGCATCTACCGCGAGCTGGGTAAGTAGTTAAGAATTAATTCCCGATCGGAATTCCTCGTTTGAAATCGTATAATTATTTTGGCATTGAAATCAGTCACTGAAACGCTTGGCCACGCGATCTACGGCATGACCTATATCCGCTCGAGATTTCTGAGAATATAGTCACGATTACAAAGCAAGGAGAGTGAGCACGTGTGACTTCTCGGCTATCTACTTGGGTTAGTTTATCTCAGTGGTTTTTAGTTCAGTTCGACTATTAGATGGGAGTCTCAGATTTTTAGCCCCAGAGATGGAGGTTGCGTAGGTGACCTGACAAGTTTTTCGTGAAATTTGATAAGAATCGAGGAACTGATCGTCAGAAAGTCGCCTGGGCAAACGGCGTATTCTACCTTTCTCGTAATATGATATTATTATCATTTAGCGTCAGTGGTTCTCCCTACGTGCGCAAACGGGGCGCGCGCGGCCCCGTTTGGGAAACTCCCCCTGATTGAATCGTTGCCGTCTCCCGGTCTTGAATTACCTCCGGGTGCCTACCGCGCCCCCCGCCCCCGTCTCTAACGCTGTCAGCCAGCAATAATAAAGTTTGTCCAGCAGCGGGTTTTACTCGAGAGGACCCTCGGGAATTGCTCTCCTCGTTCGTGACCAGGGTACAGTCCTACGCGTTGGTATTTTTGATCCGTACCACGCTATGCCGACTGCATTTGACTCTTACACAGACGTTTAACCCTTACTATGCTAACTGGTGCGATCGCGACCTCGGCCTATCTTATATTTAATAGTATTAATCAGACGCCAAATAGTCCAGTCTCTTCGGGAATCTTCGGTCTCGTCTCTGTCGTGCTTGCACTTGTTACGCTCATTAACTTGGTTTTACGCTCTCTCTCTCTTCTGCTTTTATCTGTGTACAGCTCCCCGCCTCTCCTCTGGTGTCACTCCTCCTAGTTTCCGCCTCCTCCTCTCCTCTACTGCTCCCTTCCTTCCCCTCCCTGTTTTGATTCTCGACTCTCTGTCGGGCGAGACACCCTGTGAGCTTCCATCATCGCACATCATCTCGCCAGCGGCGATGCTCGCCTCTCGGGGAGCGTTTTCTGGCCGTTAGTTTTACACTAGGTTTTTCTATGTAAGGACAAGTTGATCTCATACACGTGTCGCATAACTTGGAACCTGTAACTCACTCATCGCGAGGGGCTACTCCCTCCGATGTAGCTCGGTCCTCTGCCTATTTTGTTGAAGTGGCCTGTCTTTTACTTTCTTCATTTTCATCTTCTCGCTCAGCTTCTTCTATGGTATCTGACTCTGGTCCGCCTAACTCGCTTCTCTCTTTCTATGCTCTCTCTGCTGTCTTGCTCTAATATTCTGCTACCTGTTTTCATTTCTCCTTTCATACCTTCTTTCTTCTTGCTCCATATTTCTCCTCTATGCTTACGTCATTCTGTGCCTCCTCCGCTCTCTTTCTCGTGTCATTTTCCAAACCAATTTTCTCCGCATCACTACTCGGCTAGGCCTTCTTTCCTCTGTCTATCATCCTCTACTTGTCTCGACTTCGTTCTCTTCTTTCTACTTATACTCTCAGACTACTTCTCTCATTTACACCCCTCTCGGCTCTCCTCGTGCTCCGTCATCGCTCTCTTTCGTCACAAATCTCTCTCTGATCGCATCGCGCCTCGCTCTTTTACTTTGCGGCCGCTACTTCCTTACTCGAACGTCTTAATGCCGTATTTTCAATGAGATGAATTGCCGATCAAAACAACTAGACAGCCGCCATGTTCCGCCATGTGTTCAGTGCGACTAAATCGGCGTGGACACTGATTTTCACAGTGCGAGGCCTAACACCGGCGATAGCATATTCTTTCGCAGTGTTACTTACTCTTATTCTCAGAATCTTGTTCTCGTCATGCTACTTTTTTTCTGTCTTTCCTTGCCGTCTCCATACATCGTTCTCTTCTTTACTTACTTAAATCTCAATTATTATTATACGGAGTAACTATTGGAATGTTTGTGTTTTTACTGTGCTCGACTATTGTATCTCAACGCTGGAGTTTTTCGGGCTCTAACGCTATGGGTGTGTTATGCTCGTTTCGGGTTCTTCCGCGTTGCCTATCGTAAAACATGTGCGTCCAGTGGGTTGAACCGCGTTGCGCAATGGCGGTTTGCTACGCCAGATTTGTTGGTGATTGATATAATTTTCGGTGGTCGAAAGCACCTGCTTATTTAGAAAATTTGATACTCTCTGTCCATCAAGCGGATACATCCTGAGGTATTGATATGTTTGTCTAATAACTCAGACGCCGGAAGTTGACTACAAGGTGATAGGTAGCTTCCTCTTAGATTCCTCTGTGTTCTCCGCATCTTCATACCTCAACTCACAGCTCGGCAGATCATATGCTGTTCTCACGTCTAAAGTCGTATTCTTTTTATCTTCGCAGAGCTCTTATACGTTCAATACTCCTTCCTGTCTTTCTAGCTTTTAATAGAGGTGGCCAAGATTTTACAATGGGATCGGCAGATGTTCAGGTCTGACTCTTACTTCTCATATAATTACGACGTTTTGACGCTCGTTTCACTCACTCATCTTCTCAGCGTCTTCCTGACCTTCGTGCGGGTCTCTACGTACCGTTGATTATTATATTTACATATTCTCTCTTAACGTTTCCCTACTTATAGCGTGCGTTAACTATACCCTATAAGTTCTATCTTGTTTTTTCTAGCTCTGCTTACTTCATATTTTAGTACTTTTAATCAGATATACTTGTTAGGTAGCATTGTTACTTTTACGCTATCAGTACGGTCAATTCAATGTACGCATCTTTTATCTATGCAGGGGCTCTGATCGCGTTGCCATACTGAGTCCAACCTTATGCTCGTCCTTCGGCTTTCATTGTCGCAGCCTTATCGCCAGATCTTCTCGTTGTTCAGGTGTGCTCTCTCTCTCATCTTCATCTCTCTCGATGCTCGCTCCTTTTGTGTGCATGGGATGTCAGTCGTCTTCTTACTTACAATTAATATCATTTATACACTCGCTCTAACTAACATTTCACTTAGCTCAAGCCAGAACGATAACCTCTTGCATCATCACTTCTCCTCGTTTTCAATCTCTTACTGCTGAATCTCGGCGCCCTCCCCTATATTCTCCTGTTACTCTCTCGCCTTTACACTCTACGTACCAGTTCGCGCCTTTTTCGTCACTCTCTGCTGCGTTCTTATTTTTTACTAGCTTCTTAGCGATTAACTTATTATACATCTCGTACAGACTCTCTTACGCTCAATACATCTCGCTCCGTTCTTCATCACTCTATTCCACTAGTCCTGCGTCGGCTCGCGCCTGCCCTCTGCGCAGCACTTTCCTCTGCCTGTTCGTCTGCTCGGCTCAGTCGTGTATCATGACTTATCTGTGCTCCGGTTACGGCTTGCCGTTTGATGTCGCGCGATGCTGCGTGACCTGCCTGACTCGTCCTCATCTCGCAAGTCGCTACGCATCTCAGTGCCTGCATGCCTCATGCCATGCGCGCACGTGACAGCTTACGCCTCCATCTTCTCGCTCTTTCAGCATCCCAACTACTTATCTCTCTGTCCTACATATGCAAGTGTTTTCTCGAGTGCTCTTACTCAATCGTGTCTACTCACAGCTCGCTCCTTTCTACTCCCTCCAGTCGTGTTAGTGCTGCGGGTGCGTGGTCTCCGCGGTCATGCGCCCTAGGACACCTACAATATCATCTATATATCTTAAATCCCCCCCATCAATAAACATTTTCTCTCATTTTTCTTTTCATTCTTTAAGCAACAAAGCTGCCTGCGTTTTTAAGATGGCCTATATGCCAGTAATTGTCACTCACAAACGGGCACTCTTTTGTCTAAATTGATTTTTAAAGCCTATTTTTCATTTAAACTTAGAAGAAAAAATTATTTCAAGTTACCACCAGACCCCCCTGCTTACTGGCGCCTGAGGAGACCACACCCACCCCCCAAGTCCAAATTCCTGGCTACTGCTCCTTGGTAGATTGTCGATTCGCCTGTTTCTCAAATTCCTCTCGAATTACAACGTCTGTTTGTCACTTTGTGAGTACATAGCGTTCGTTGCCTGAATCCTAGATTGCGACCCCATTATATATAGTGATCGCACATGCTGTTTAAACTAATCTTTCTGTGTCGCTAAGCTAGTATTGCCTAAATACTCCATTATTAGGTATTTACTTCATTTTTACTTCGATCTATCGTCTTTTGTTTTCCGCGGCACGAACGTGCGATTCATTTCTCGCAAGTAGACCCCATTCTTTGTGTTTTTCCGCAGGCACGAACGCAATTCGTTTTGTCGCACGTTCTACCCCGCTTCTCTTTGTGTTCGGCAGAGGTACGGTGGTCGGCTCCATGCGACGAGACGCCAGCGGCCTACGGTGCTGCCCCCCTTGACCTCTAGCAGTCCTTGGAATGCTTGGAGCACGCGCGAGGGCGCTCATCCACGAGACAGGTGAGCGACGTGGCGTTCGACGATAACGAAGATAACAAAAACCAAAATAACAGAAAATAACATTAAAATGTACCAGAAACGGAGAAACTCATAAACAGTCGTACTGGCTACTTATTCTGAAAGAAAATTATTTTTATTTGCAATTTTTTTTTATTATTAGCACGTCATGACATAGATTCGAGCATGCCAGCTTGTTAGAATCGCCATCATCGTGCGTCCGTACCGTCGTGCGTTGGCGTTACGTTCCGGTATCCGTGCTGCGTCCGTCCGTGGCGCGTAAACCAGCTTAGGGCATCAAATACTTAACGCTCGACGTTCGAGAGTCACGATATTCGGGATCTGGACGCGCGCCGGTATCTCAGAAAACGAGTTGGTTAATGTCAGAGCTTGGGGGTTCAAAGGTTTAAGAGCTGTTGTAAAAAAGATAAATCGTGAGGTGAAACATTCTCTTCATTACTGTAAGC
>NW_014578517.1:59650-62975 GCF_000485595.1 Priapulus caudatus
CAATATTCCTCTCTTAGGTTGTAGAAATGGGACGGGTCCAATATGCGAAGGTTAGTCGCGGCAGTAGGGCCAACAATCTGGTACGTTAGCGTGCGTAACTGTGATTATCTCACGCTCTAGAAGAATCATATTTTGTTACTGTACAGCTATTCATTTAAAACAAAGAGGGAGCATCCATATATAAATCAATATATAAATAAGATGAATATATTATAATCTATATATAATATATATCATATAGTATATTAATAATATATATATATATTAGGCCTGTGATAATTATATATATCACTATCTTATGTTAATCAGCGGCTGCTTTACGTTTAAGTCTACTCCTTGGGGTGCGCAGACTAGATTGACTTAAGTGCTGTCTTCGCCACTCCCGTTGCCTTAAACTGTATAAATCTGTTACTTTACATGTAATTATTTCTTTTATAACGAGTACTCTGTATTTATGTATGTTTAGGCCAGTGGCGTAGACAGGTTCCTCAGTTGTGGGGGGATGATTTCGCTGTTACTTCCAATCGATAATGTATATGAGAGGCGTGCGCCGAGTAGGCACACGCGAGCGCCTTGGCGCAAGCCTTAATGGGTGGGGCGGTCCAGGCGGCACGCCTAGGGCGCCCTGGCGGGCCGGGGTGCAGGGGACAGAGCCCTTGCCGGGGTCCAGGGGCGGAGGCCCCCGGAAGCTCTTGGATTTTAGCAATTTTAGAAACCTTCAAGTATGCCGTCGTTTTTGAGGTAATTGAAAAAAATTGATATGTAAGCTGCAATTTTCGCTGAAATTCGAGGGAATTTTTTCTTTGGTTCCCAGGTTTAATAACAGCAGGTTTTAATAAACACCCCCCCCCACACACACAACAGAGTGGCGGCGCGAGCCAGAATGTGAATTCTAGGGGGGGGGGGGCGAATCAATGCGAGTCTCAAGGCACGAAGCGCCGCACTGTGTGGAATTGGTTAAAAAGTTGCCACATCTAAAAGGCAATCAATTTTGGACATCTTTATCATAAATATCAGGTATTTTTTTCCGTCCTTATAGGGGGGTCCCTCTCTCGTTTTAGGGGACCTCCAGGGGACCTCCTGTCCAGGGGACCTCCCCCAGAATTTTGTTGAAAGTAACACGCTCTGCGATGCAATTTCCTGCATAGGCAGCACTATTAAACAATCTATCATCAACGAATACATCACTGTTTGAGTTGATATTTTTACCTTTTGGGGACACAATAGACTAAAATGCTTATACCAAATCTGTGCCTGCTACTGGAGGTTGCCAGGCGACTTACCTAGGCTTAAAATACCTTTTACCCTGAAAATTCTAGTGGGTGGGGGCGACCGTCCCCTGTGCTACTGACCCCCGTGACAAAAACTTACAGCCACTGGAATATTCCCCCTGAGAATTCTGATAAACGTATGATGTTCCTACTAAGCAAGTGAGAAACCTAGACTGCAAAGGGAATCATGCGAAAAAAACCACCGATGTGAACCAAATCGTGCCATCATTTAGCACCCTTATACAAAATCGGGAGATATACTTCCT
This sequence comes from Priapulus caudatus, assembly GCF_000485595.1. Lineage (NCBI taxonomy): Eukaryota > Metazoa > Priapulida > Priapulimorpha > Priapulimorphida > Priapulidae > Priapulus > Priapulus caudatus. The sequence goes on from NW_014578517.1 coordinate 61,188, forward strand.
GTTCGCGGTTCTCAGCACCCCCAGTCCCCCTCCAAAAGTGAGAGTGGAAATTGAATTTTCCCATCTCAAACCCCCGCTGAAAATTCAATATCCCAACTCTCATTAGAGTCTATTTCTAATTGTTGAATAAAGCAAGGATTTAACTTTCGTGAGCAGTGAATAAGACGTGATTTAGGGGTATTTTGCAAAAACAAAATCGTATATGCATGGGGAATGCGTCCAAAATTAAGCCGTTGTAGCTTCGTAAAATAATGTCATTCTTGGAACGAATTACAGCTATTCTTACAGTAGATGTATGTCACGCTTCCATTTCTGTAATAATACATGGTAAGAGAGTATGAATAGGCGTGACGGATTTGCTAGTTATAAATATTCCAGTTTTATTGTCTGTAAAATAATTAAATTTTTCCCCCATTTTCATTCCTGAAATAGGCGGTTGATGAAGCCCTCATGCTCAGTTGGTGGCTTAACTTAAGGTATAGGGAGGAAATGCAGTGTAGGCGGTTAACTCCGTCTTACAAGAAGTGTGTAGAAATGTTAACACTTATATTCACAAGAGAAGAAGTGTAGACAGTGCCACAAGAATAGATTTATTCAGGAAAGCTCCTGCAGTTAATAGAATAATATACGTACTACAGTACACGGAGAAGTGCTGAAGAATTACACAGTGCGAGTGCAATTTACACAGCTAAAAGATACTACGTTTAGAAATATAGGAAGTTATTGCACGTACTAAAAGATAGCTTACTACGAAAGAACTAATAAGAATACAAGACAGTGATAGGTCTATAGTGGCATATAGATCTATGTGCATAAGAAGAAGAACCTTAAGCCATTAGGTAAGAAGGCTTACATACTCACAGACTGGTAACAACGCACGTCGCAGGCACTGACAATGTTAGCACTCAACTCAAACTCAAACTCAACTGACTGTGCTCGCTTCGACTGTCCCATATATACACGCTTAAATTAGCAGCCACGGACCCTCCGTCCAAACAAGGAACCATCCCTGGACTCGAAACTTAACCAGCAGATGTCGATTTAGATTCCTATGTACACGGTCGGTTTATGTCATTGTGGGTAACTGATCGGGCCACCCCCTTACAAGGGTGCCACGTTCGCTCGTCTATAAACGAGTCTTCCTCTATTGTGTCGAATCTCTCCTCCCGGGGAGAGTTGGAACCCGAGTTGCTTCTCAATCGTGCTAACTGTGTAGACAACAATCTTGCCACACCCACGCACAAACAACAACATTAGCAGCCGCCTTGCCTCCGCGAAACTGCCGTAGACTCCATTTCACACATCCCATCCGACTCGTCGATCTGTCCTCGTTTACAAGAATCAATCTGCTGGCCGGAGTTATAAAAATGATTATAAGGCATCTTAACGGAGTTATAAAAATGATTAACTGATTTAATTAATGCAAACCTCGTGTCTACAGCAGAATTGCGGCACAAATCTAAACGGCTCGACCTAGGCTCGTGATAGTCGGTGTATAGCATCATGGTAGGAAGAAAAGCCATCACTGTGTGTCGAAATTGGAGGTCACAGGTCAAAGGTCAATGGGGCACAGGGCATATTTTAGACATTTTCTGAGGACATGTTCTGACGGAGCGATTGAAAAACTTTTTTGTTTCAGCGGTGACCTAGCATTTTTATGGCTTTATTGAAAGGACCATGAAATGTACTTTCTGCTGTCATGCGAAGAGTAAGTGTTTGATAACCTTTTGACCCTCAAGAGGAGGGTTAAACATGGATTTGTTTACTGTTAGAAAGAATTTGACTGCC
>NW_014578517.1:63470-64998 GCF_000485595.1 Priapulus caudatus
GGCACTTGTTTAATTTTCATTTCATTTTCCTTTCGGGAAAATTAGCAACAACCAAAATCTAACTTTACGCAGATGAAAAATGAATTCAGATTTTCAGGTTAAAACGATGAGCAGATTGTAGCTGTGCATTCACATTCTGTCTAGCACCAAGGTGCGCCTTCTGCAACAATAGGTGGCGTAACAGCTAAATACCAAGCGAATAGAAAAAAATAAAGAATCGGAAAGAAAAATAAAATCAGGAAACTACATCGATACTTTCGTGGCAACGGCTAATTTCAACCGCCGCACGCGCTACATACTCGCGCGAAGAATTTCGTTTACGAATCTTGGTTTCCCACACGTTTCGCTCGTCGTCGTCCAAATACTCTCTTGTTGTTCTCGGTAGAACGGCGGACGTCAGCTTCCTGTCAGCCGAACAGGACGGTATTCAGCAACACGACGCGGGGGCGGGCAACGCGAGAAAGGAAGGTGAGATAGAGGGCGCTGACTACTAGAGTGCTCGAGCATTTATCATTCCGCATCTCTCCCTCCCCGCGGTATTTATTGAATATATTATTTTTTCATATATATATATTTCGTATGTTGTTGGAAATGTTGGAGTTGAATTTCACGCAATTTTGTTACGATTTGGTCTCGGAATGTCTTTTTCATTTAATTGTCGGTAATCGTCATAGTAGTTACTTTTCCGTTTTTATTAGTCAATTGAGATAATCGCAAATTACTTAACGATGATTAATTATGTGAGGTACTTGCATACTGATGAGAGTAACAGATGTCTTTTTTAATCAATCGTTTGAAATCGTTGTAGTAGTTGTTATTTTTCCAATTTCTATTTTAATCAGTGAAAGTAATCAAAAATTACTAAAACTAAGATTAATTGTCTCACGACGCTCGTTCGTGCCGGTCGACTAACGTTTTCTTGTTTCGCTTCGTCGCCGTGGCAACTACGCAGGCGTGTGCGAGAGCTGCAGAAGAAGGGACGCCGCGTTTGCGTGCAGGGGCTGCCGGTCGCGCGTCTGCGGCTTGTGTTTCGACCGCGTACACCGAGGCTCACCACTACTCCGCTCCCACCGGGCCGTACCACTGCAGTATGCCGAGGGGTGAGTCATCGGGGGAGGAGGGGCAGGGGAAGGAGGAAAGCGTAGGGGTCCTTCTCAAATTTTTTTTCGAGTTTGCGTTGGAGAATTGGACGTGAGAATTCGTGAATTTGGTCGAAGAATTTTGTCGAAGGTTTGTAGCGGAAATTTCTGCAGAAATGAGAAGATTTCTTGTGTGAATATACAGAAATTGTCGGTTTTCTTGCGTGAATATCGAGATTTGTGATGGAATTTCGGAATTAATTTTACAAGTCTGCCTTTCATTGTTCCACGACATCGAATCGCCACGACCTCAGATCTTGAGCGTGCTTCCGTCACGGCATTTAGCACCTCATGTACATACACGAACGCATGCAGACTAGCAGTAGGAGTTGCTGCAGTAGTTGTAGTAGTAGTAGCAGCAGCAGCAGCAGTAGCAGCAGCAGCAGCAG
>NW_014578517.1:66900-68685 GCF_000485595.1 Priapulus caudatus
ATGATCGATTACGAAATTACAACCGATTGACAACACTAGTGACTCCACATCATGCAATCGCAAAAATATCACTCAACTTTGCCATAACTAGTCGTGGCGCAATCAGAAAAACGTCACCACTCTAACATAACTAGTCCTGATGTGATCAGTGATCCTCATACTCCACATCGCGCAATCACAAACACTGTCACGCAACTTTGGAATAACTAGTAATGCAATCACAAAACGTCACGACATTTCCATACATAGTTGTTACGTGATCACAAAAATTTTGCGAGACGTAGTCGTGACGCGAGTGCGAAATATCGTGACCTTTGCGTAACGCCTCGTGACTCCACAAAAGTTGTGACGTTTTAAACTCGTTATACAGTCGCAAATATTTGCGACATTTCTGGTGTACCGTGAATTGCCGATTCCGTGCAAGGTGTACAGAGAGTTGCCCGTATATATATTTTGATGACGATTTGTCATCTATCTTTGACATAGCTTCATTATAGCGACATATTATTTGACATATATTATTATATGTCGAAATATTATTCGACATAGCGACATCATTGACATATTATATCGATTATAATTATAATTGAGAATTATATAATAAAATTGACGACGTTGATATTTTGCCACAACCATTTGCGACGTTTCTGTGAAAGGTAAAAAAACCTACCAAAAATAATAAAACAAGGTAAACTAACTAAAGTTACAACTTTTCGTGATGTTGCCGGTGGTGATGATGACGCGTCGTACCAGATAAATATAATAAAATTGATAACATTGAAACAATCAGCTATTTGCGACGTTTTCGTGAAAGGTATACTAAAAAAAAACTAAAAGATAAGGTACACTAACTAAAGGTACAACTCTTCGTGACTTTGCCGGTGGTGTTGTGCCAGATAAATATAATAAAATTTATGATGTTGATACAATTATAACTATTTATTAATGATATATTAATAACAATGATTAACTTATACTGATATAATTATAGCTATTTATCAATTATATATTAATAACAATGATTAACTTATACTGATATAATTATAACTATTTATCAATTATATATTAATAACAATGATTAACTTATACTGATATAATTATAACTATTTATCAATTATATATTAATAACAATGATTAACTTATACTGGTATAATTATAACTATTTATCAATTATATATTAATAACAATTTGATTAACTTATACTGATATAATTATAACTATTTATCAATTATATATTAATAACAATGATTAACTTATACTGGTATAATTATAACTATTTATCAATTATATATTAATAACAATGATTAACTTATACTGTATAATTATAACTATTTATCAATTATATATTAATAACAATGATTAACTTATACTGGTATAATTATAACTATTTATCAATTATATATTAATAACAATAATTAACTTATACTGATATAATTACAACTATTTGCGACATTTCCGTGAATGATGTTGTCGGTGTAGTTGACGCGTCGTACTACCCTGCGTTGCAGACGCTGGTTGCGATGCTGCCGGACTCTCGCGGGGAGGCGGAGCGGTGCAGGGTGGCGGTGCGGGGGTACTTCCACGCGCTGCACGCCGCGGTGCAGGTAGAGGAAGCCCGTGCGATGTCGCTCATCGACGCAGCCGTGGAGAAGCAACGAGAGAGACTGCAGGACCTTGTAAGTTGTTGTTGTTGTTGTTGTTGTTGTTGCTTAGACACACGCACTGTCCTCTTATCTCTCTCTCTCTCTCTCTCTCTCTCTCTCTCTCTCTCTCTCTCTCTCTCTC
>NW_014578517.1:71300-73444 GCF_000485595.1 Priapulus caudatus
CGAGAGCGAGAGCGAGAGAGAGAGAGAGAGAGAGAGAGAGAGAGCGAGGGAGACACACACAGAGAGATAGATACACACACGCACGCACGCACGCACGCACGCACGCACGCACGCACGCACACACACACACACACACACACACCTGTACATCTGTGTGTACGTACATCTGTAGATGAGATGTATCTGTGTATATCTATATATGTACTATATCTGTGTATATCTGCTTCTTGCAGCTAAGCTGTATCTGTGTGTATATCTGCTTCTTGTAGATGAGCTATATATCTGTATATCTGCTGCTTGTAGATGAGCTATATATCTGTATATCTGCTGCTTGTAGATGAGCTATATATCTGTATATCTGCTGCTTGTAGTTGAGCTATATACCTGTATATCTGCTGCTTGTAGATGAGCTATATATCTGTATATCTGCTGCTTGTAGATGAGCTATATATCTGTATATCTGCTGCTTGTAAATGAGCTATATATCTGTATATCTGCTGCTTATAGATGAGCTATAGCTGCTTGTAGATGAGCTATATATCTGTATATCTGCTGCTTATAGATGAGCTATATATCTGTATATCTGCTGCTTGTAGATGAGCTATATATCTGTATATCTGCTGCTTGTAGATGAGCTATATATCTGTATATCTGCTGCTTGTAGATGAGCTATATCTGGTGAGGTTTGGGAACGACGACGGCTGGTACCGCGCTTCCGTCGTCCGCCTCCTGCGCGATAACGCTGCCACCGACCGCCAGCAGGGGGCGCCGGACTCTACGAGCGACAGCGTCGGCCGCGCCGAGGTCTGGTACATCGACTATGGCAACATGGAGATCGTGTCCGCTGACAGGTAACCACGGCAACGCTCGCATGTTGCTCGTACGTGTGTGTGACTTTGTATCTCTCTCTCTATCTCTCTCTGTCTCTTTCTCTCTTTCTCTCTCTGTCTCTCTCACTTACTCTCTCCCTCTCCTCCTCTCTCCCTCTCCTCCTCTCTCCTTCTCCTCCTCTCTCCCTCTCCTCCTCTTTCCCTCTCCTCTCTCTCATTCTCCTTCTCTCTCCCTCTCCTCCTCTCTCCCACTCTCTCCTCTCTCTCCCTCCCCTCTCTCCTTCTCCTCCTCTCTCCCTCTCCTCCTCTCTCCCACTCTATCCCTCCCCTCTCTCCTTCTCCTCCTCTCCCCTTCTCCTCTTCTCTCCCTCCTCTCTCTCCCTCTCCTCCTCTCTCCCTCTCCTCCTCTCTTGCTCTAACACCATCTTCTCCTTGTGATGACAGGATGAGGATTGCTCAGATAAACTTCGTTAAGTTGCCAGGCTTCGCGATCAGGTGTGGTCTCTACGACATCGAACCTCCAGTCAAGGTAACGACATCAGTAAACACATCACAAAACTTAATAGATGTCAAGATGATACTCCCTCTAATCTCCTCTAATCTACTATAATCTCCTCTAATCTCCTGTAATCTACTATAATCTGCTCTAATCTGCTAGAATCTGCTAGAATCTAAATAGCTCTGTAAAGATGTTAAGATTTTAGTTGTAGTGATATAATTTTATGAACCAATATTTTAAGTGACATCTATGTCTTACTATGGGACATATATTATTGTAAATATCATCAATTTCAGTTTTATACTGCCTGACATGATATCGTGTTTGCAAAACTTATTTTAATTGTAACGTTGTAAATACTAATTTTGCAATAAACCTATTATCTATCTATCTATCTACGTATATAGCTATGTATATAGATGTATATATATATACTGGTACACAACCGATTTTCCGGACACTGATGGTCCGGAACCTCTTTTAGTGCGGATAAAATTCACCAGGTGGCCACCATCTTGTTTTGCTCAAATTTTACCCTAGCTATGGCGTCTAAGGCAGGTGCAAGTGTCGGTGGTGGTTTACATTAATTTACATTTAATATTTGTTTACATTTCTATCAGTGCATGGGTGCTTTAGAGATGATGGGAGGAGACATGATGGGAGGTATTTAGTTGCTCAGAGGTGTATTTTTGAATTATTATTATGTAACCTCTTTTGGTCCAGAAAAACGGATAATCCGGAAAGGCATTGGAACCAAGGGTTCCGGAAAATTGGTGGTGTACCTGTATATATATATATATATATATATATATATA
>NW_014578517.1:80731-85002 GCF_000485595.1 Priapulus caudatus
AGGAAGAGGAGGAGGAGGAAGAGGAAGAGGAGGAGGAGGAAGAAGACCCAGGTGAGGGGTAGGAGGAGGAAGAGAAGGAGGAGGTGAGGGAGGAGCAAGGAAAGAGGAGGAGGCAGAGAAGACAGAGGAGGAGGAGGAGGAGGAGGAGGAGGAGGAGGAGAAATGTCGGACCACATGGTGCTGCCACCTACCTAATGCCCTGCGCTGACATGTCATCCAGTGGCGCCACCTAGTTTCATCCGGTTCTTCTCTGTCGCACAGACGTTACCTGTGAACAACAAGACGAGCGAGTTACGCTGTTCGAAGATCCGCGAACGACACCGTCGCCACCTGGTGGCGATCAGGAGACTCTCATGCAGACGTGTGTCGGTACGTGACATTATATTTCCGAGTCCGGCGTCCATATATTCCCGTCGGGTCACAGAACAGGGCAGGAGTCCATATTACACAAATTTCCGTTGAGTCGGAAAACATCAGGAGTCTGAGATCCCAAAATCCCTGTCAGGTCACAAAAAATCAGGAATCTGATATCCAAAAATCCCCGCCGGGTCACAGTTGATGTACGTTCCGTTGCTTTGCGTTGCAGGGGGCGCCGCTCGCAAATTGTGCAGCCCGACGGAGCAGCATCTAGCGTTCCTCGGCCAGCCAATCCCGGCGCACGCTCCGCCGCGCCCGATTCACGGATATCCGCCGCCTCGACCAATCACAGAGCAGAGGTTCGCCGCATTGCCGACGTACGTCGGTTACGATGCGGAGTGCTACGTACAGCGCAACGACGATGGTGAGTACGGCGCCACCTGCGGGCGCGCGAGCGAACTACGTTCGCCAGCGTTGTTTGCTACTTTGAAGGGATATTAATTAAGTTAAAATTCTTTTTTATTTTTTATTTTTTCCAATGATGTTAGTATTATATTCATTATTATCTTACCAGCCGATATTATTTGTGTATCATATATATAAATTTTATATATATATAAAATTATAATATACGCTATATATATATATAGTGTATATATAAATTATATATCAATATATATTATTGGCCAATTGTGACATTTTCTGTTGATAGAGGGCGCTGTGCATGAGATGGTCGACACGCTACACGACCTGTGTGCGGGAACGGAGCCAGCGCCCGACGCCGCGTACGACAGTGGCGACCCCTGCATTGCTCGTCGCCGCGACGACGACCTCTGGTACCGGGCGAAGGTCGTGCGGCAACACGATGGCGGCGGCGACGTAGAGGTAATGTAAAGATGTGAGGATTGTCACGTACGAGCGTTTTACGCACGTAGGGGGGGCCACTGATTCACGCTGCAGCATTTTACGCATGTAGGGGGAGCCACTGATTCACGCTGCAGCATTTTACGCATGAGTGGGTGACGCACGATTCAGCGCATGCAGCATTTTACGCACTGTAGGGGGGGCCCACTTGATTTCACCCTGCAGCATTTTACGGTCAGTAGGTGGGAGCCACTATGTCAAACAGCTGCATGCATTTTACGACAAGCAAAGCCAGGCCACGAGTCACGCTGCCGCATTTTACGCATGTAGGGGGAGCCACTGATTTAGCGCGCAGCATTTACGCACAAGGTGGAGCACTGATTATTCACTGCTGGCATGCCATTTTACGCATGTAGGGGGAGCCACTGCTACTTTGTTTATCGTGTTTTTTCTGCACCGCAGGTGTTTTACGTCGATTACGGTAACAGCGAAACTCTGGACGTGTCGAGATTGAGAAACCAACCCCATCTACTGGCGCAAATAATAAACATTCCGTAACTTCTGGCTAGCGCAGTGCAAGGCTGCGTCATATGTTTCGACTCCACCAGGTGGTCGCCTGCGATGTACCGACGGTAACGACGCTGGAATAACAAAAAAAGAATACATGATATATCGTCAATCACATTTGCTCACGGTAACAAAACAGGGTGAAGATGTTTGTCATGTACACGACAGTGAGAATATTGTCATGGCTAAGCAGCCACATGTAAAATATTGCCGTTCAGGTAACACGACAGTCTGGTGTCGTCAGACGATAACATAATGTCAGTTTTTATGTTCATATGTTTGTAGATATGTTTCACATGTTGTTGTAGGTGGGCTGGCCGGTTGAACGGACATCCCCTGCAGGTCTCCATGACGATGGATTGATGGTGGAGGACGTTACCGCCATCTTGGCAGCGACCTTCAGCGAGCGCCTACTGTCCAAGGCTACCATGGCGCCATCTGTGATGACTGTAGTAAGTAACAATGAGCGGTTTGTTTTATTAGCTCATGCTGACAATAGTCGATGCAGCTTGTAGAATTCGCTTGAATCGTTCCAGTGTCGTGCCGTTTCCGTCCGCCGTTCCCTCGTCCGTCAAACAGTTGGGCACAAATCTTAAACCGCTGACGCACGGTCACGATATTCGGGTCGTTGTGGGGGACGTCAAAACGAGTTGGGATGTACCGAAGCGGGGTCAATAGGTCAAAGGTCCAATAGTGAAAAGAAGGGGAACATCACTCCTAACTTAAAGCAGTAAGGGAGAACTGCAGAAATTGGCGGCACAAAATCTAGAACGGGCTCGACCCTAGCTTGTGATCGTTCGGTGTATATGCCATCATCGAGGAAACCATCTCGTACCGAAATTGATGGTCACAGGTCAAGGTCCAATGGGCACAGGGCAGCTTTAGAGATTTTTTCTGAGGACATGTCTACCGGAGGGATTGAGTAAAACTTTTGTTTCAGCGGGGACCTAGCCATTTTTTTTAAGGGGCTTAATTGAAAGACCATGAAATGTCCTTCGCTGACATGCGAAGAGTACGTGTCCGATAACCTTTGACACCTCAGAAGAGGTTAAACATGTTGATGTTGACTGTTATATCAAAGGAGTGAACTGCTCTTTGGCTATTAGAGCCCCCTCCCTCCACCCCCCCTTCCCCCCCCCCCCCCCTCCCCCCCCCGCTTCCCCATCATCGGCCCTCCCCCACCCCCCACTGCGATAGTGGGCGATGTCCCTATACAATGATGTGTACTGCAATCTGCGTGTGTCTGTCATATCCTGCGCCTAACAAATGTGGTACTACGCCGAACTGTAAATTTTAACGTTATAATCGTAGCAAAACAGACCTCAGATGAAGCCCAGACGCTCTGCCGGCTCTGTAGTAACAAGGTAGGAGCAGCTTATTCAAGTAATCCGCAAAAGAATCGTCAAATAAAACGGCAAAGTTTCGTATTCGACTAATCACTGCAACATGGTTCAGCATTTCACCGTTGTATGCTCTCCTTCTTAATACACTCTGGGACATGTTGTATAGAATAAAAGTTTATCACATAGTTAACATAGTTTGACATAGTTTAACATAGTTATCATAGTGACATAGTTTAACATAGTTATCATAGTGACATAGTTTAACATAGTTATCATAGTGACATAGTTTAACATATGGTTGACATAGTTTTAACATAGTTTATCATAGTGACATAGTTTAACATAGTTATCATAGTGACATAGTTTAACATAGTTTGACATAGTTTAACATAGTTAGACATAGTGGGTGTCATAGTTTATCCACCACTAAAAGAAATGTTCTAAGTTCAACAAGTCAAAAATTCAATGGCTTATTATTATTTATTATTATTATGTAAATGTTCTGTTGCAGGTGCCGGCGTTGCCAAATTTTCAACCGCCAGTGCCTGCCACCTATTGGACAGTGCTTTGAAGCGTATTTGTCACACCTGGAATCGGCGAACGAGGTATGCTCTTGTGTTTGACTCGAGTGTGAGCGTGAGTGTCTGTCATTGTTACACGCGTATCGCGCTTACAACACTGAGATGCGAGGGTCGTGAAATATCACACATTCCCTGATATTATCTTTTCTCTCTCATTTTAATATTTTCGTCTGTTTTACATCTCTTTCTCTTCCCCCCTCTCTCTTTCTTTATCTCTCTTTCTCTCTCTCTCACCTTCTATCCCCCTCTTCTCTCTCTCTCTCTCTTCTCTCTCTTTTTCTTTCTCTCTCGCATCTTCTCCTCTTTCTCTCTCCCATCTCTCGTCTTCTTCTCTCTTTCTCGCCTTCTTCTCTCTCTCCTCCTCTCTCTCTCTTTCTCAATCTCTTTCTCTCTCTTTCTCGTATATCTTTTCTCTCTCTCATCTCTCTCTCCTATCTCTCTCTCACGCCCTATCTCCTCTCCCTATCTATTCCTCTCTCTCTCTCTCTCTCCTCTCATCTCTCTCTAATCTTCCCGTCTCCTCCTCTCTCCATGTCCTCCCTGCTCTCTTCTCTCTCTC
>NW_014578517.1:86964-95464 GCF_000485595.1 Priapulus caudatus
TAGCGGATTCACCCCCCTGTTGTTGTTATTGCAGGCTGTTCCATCTACTGCCAGCATTCCTGCTTCCACACTAACTCACTGCTTGTGAGCTGTTCGATTTAGCGGATTCACCCCCCTGTTGTTGTTATTGCAGGCTGTTCCATCTACCGCCAGCATTCCTGCTTCCACACTAACTCACTGCTTGTGAGCTGTTCGATTTAGCGGACTAACCCCCCTGTTGTTGTTATTGCAGGCTGTTCCATCTACTGCCAGCATTCCTGCTTCCACACTAACTCACTGCTTGTGAGCTGTTCGATTTAGCGGACTCACCCCCTTGTTGTTGTTATTGCAGGCTGTTCCATCTACCGCCGGCATTCCTGCTTGCACCGCCGCAGGCGTTCTGCTGCGCTCTGCCGGCCCTCGCTAACCTTGACCCGGAGACAAGCGTGGAGAGGACGACCGTGGTGTTGACGATACTTAGCTCTGAGCAGCTGACAGTGAGCGTGAAGGTGAGGGTATGACCGTGGTGTTGACGATGTTTAGTAGAGGTAAGGGTATGATCGTGGTGTTGACGATGTTTAGTAGAGGTGAGGGTATGACCGTGGTGTTGACGATGTTTAGTAGAGGTGAGGGTATGACCGTGATGTTGACGATACCTGATTGCTTGCAGGGTGCCGGACCTCCCCCCATCTTGGAGATTTGGGTCGATCCGCCGACATCGGACAAATCAGCGCCCTCTATGTTCAGCGAGCTCGTGTCTGCAGGCGTCGGGATGCTGAAGAACCCGAGCCAGAGGTGATGACGAGGCAGACGTTGCCATGACAACGCAATGGCATCGCGTTCACAGGCGTGGGTGCGTGCGTGCGTGCATGTGTGTGCGTGCGTGCGTGCGTGTGCGTGGTTGTGTGCGCGCGTTCGTGCGTGCGTGTTTCTGTTTCCGTTTTTGTTTACCAGTATATTGAGATGCTAGAATTCACTTCGATGTACAGAGAGCTTTGCGCGTGAAATCTCGCGCGCGGGCGCTACCGCCGACAGTATCCGTGAATATAGAATAGTCTGTAATGTAACATTACGAATAGACAGCCGGAGTAAATCGGCAATAGTTATGCAAGGAATTCTGCATTCTTTCCTCTTTTGTTTCGTCGTCATCTACGAGAATATTCTTGTTATTGTGCGGAGTATCGTGAGAATTAATAAATATACGCGGAATTTTGTCGTGAGTGAAAGAATTAATAAATCTTATCGTTTATTTCCAAACGCTTTTTCGTCTTTATACAGATCTTTGTCTTGTACTCTGTGTGTGTGCGTGCGTGCGTGTGTGTGCGTGTGTGTGTGCGCGTGCGTGTTTTATCTACTACCATTAACTGACTAAAAATAGCAAAAACAAACTAGTTTTAGCAGATACTGTTCTGTGAATTTTGGATTAAAGTTAATATTATTTGTTATTTGTTATTATTTGTAAAGATTTGGAACAAGGAGAATGTGTTGCTTAATGGTTTCCCTTAATGGGTTGGAAGCTGAAGAAGATCTTTCATGTCACCAGCTCAACAAGTACTATTAGCAAGAAATTTATAGGGAAAGAAAGGATTGCTCTCATTGAATTAGGGTTTAAAACAACTATATTTACTTTATATATGAATCTAAGGTATATATGATGACTCTAAAATGCTAAAACTACTTGTCACAGATTGTACTTTAAAAAAACATGTCCTTGAAAATGATCTTGAAAAGTCTGAAAAAATAAATCACACATTTGTGGAAACCATATATACTGATGTACCTAACAGAGAGAGAGAGAGAGAGAGAAAGCGTGTGTGTATGTGTGTGTGAGCGTGCGTGCGTGTGTGAGTAGAGAAATATTGCCAGAGAGACAGAGAAAAAGAGAGAGAGAGAAGGGGAGAGGGTGAGCGGGAAGGCGAGAGAAGTAACTATATTAGAAGGAATATGATGTGCATTCATCCCTGTGTGTGTGCGTGCGTGCGCGAGAAGGGAGTAAGGAAGTGAGCAAGGGAAAGAAACGGAGAAAGACGAGTGGAGTAAAAAATTCATATTCACATTTTGTGCTTTGGGGAGGGTGAAAAAGTTTTGACTGAAAAATGATATGTAGTTCATCTATTAACCTAGAGATGGCGCTTTCACAACTTTCTAAAATGGCGTCAATTTCGTTGGTTCCCGGCCGCGCCTTTCCGTTTTACACCGCAGCCTAGGCAAACCGACTGGTGAACCAATCAGAGTCTGGTGAACCAATCATTTTCTTTCCCACTTGAGTTCCGGACCCTAACCCTAACCCTAACCCTAACCCTAAACTCATCCAGAAAATCTCCCATATATTTGGCGTAATGATGTGTGCAGAGGAACAATTCAAGCTCTCTAACCAATTAAAGTTATAGTGCTCCAAATACAATTTGATATTAGCTAAAGACTAACCGCAGTTTGTAAGCATATACAACACAAGCCTTCTCCCGACATACGCGTATAACTTCGAACCTCGTGCTCACATTGGTGTGGACATATATAAACAGGAATAAATTATCTACCAAGATGATTACCGCACCAGTTAATCGGCTGTGCATGATAGTCATAATACTATGGGCAAAAAAATGTGATTTTTGACCAATTTTTCCCCAACACTAGAATTTGCGGAAAAAACACATTATTCTCTCCATATTTTCAAACACTCCCCGCCTACCCTGTAACATCGTCGGCTTTTGCAACCTTGCGGGAACGTGCCTTCAGCACGCCTTGAAGACTAGTGTTTGAAAAAACGACTTGCACTTCGCCTCATAAGCTTAAACATGATTCAGACTCCCACTTGAACAGTTTATCAGCCTCGCACGGAACAGAAGATCCTTTCCAAGAATCACTTGTTAGCAACCAAACTCAATTTTCTGTCCAATCTTCCGTGGAGGATGTCAGACATTCTTCACCAGGTTATTTACTTACACAGCGAGAAGCTGCACTTGGAGGAGTACGACATCTCTCTGAACACTCACGAATGCTATCTCTACCTCAGCACAGCCGGGCACCTACACGCATACTGGCAGCGGTCTTTGCCTCCCCTATCTGGCTTGACGTGACAGCAAGCTACTTACCGTAAACAGCCCCAGATGTCACATGAAGCACTAATACAGTGCACGTGTGCGGGAGCCAGAGCAAGATGGCAAAGCATAAATTAGTCTCTCCTGACATGCTTCTGGAACAAGACTAATACAATGCAATGCGCCAAGAAGCGAGTGCTCGGATGCCTTACACTAAACACTCTGGCCACACTACGGATAAACTGTTTACACAAAGACCCAGCACATCGATCTGCTGCCGTCTCTGCAGAGTGAGAATTGCATGGCACAGTTCTCATTCATCCAGTCCCACCAATGTAAGCATGGTGTAAGTCGAGTCACAAGGGATGCCGAGAATGGGATCAATCGTAATGGCAACATCGAGACGAATCCAATTGCTGGCAACCACAACATCCCTCGATAAAATACTAGCCACCTAGGACAATGCGCTGATGGCAAACGTTAAGAACAACCTCTACCAGTGTGAACAAACACGGATCCGGAGGACTGCTCAGCACTGACACAGTGATCAGAAGAAGCCAATACTGAAGCGCTGAATATAGCACCTTCCACCACCCACAATAACAGTGCAGAAACGCGAAAAGGTCTGCGCTAAGAACAGCTGCAGTTGGGAACGAGTAAGAAAAACTGCCCTTCCGCGTATGACACAGATCATTGCCAGGGGATGACAGACCAGTTGACTATTATAGGAACCAGGAATGCAGTGACTGAACCGCACCATGCTCTCTTCCAGCAAGATGGCAGAATAAGAACAGGTACCGCGTAAGTCAACGACAGTGAAAACCTTGAAAGAGGAGACCAACTGACCAGCACTCCTGCTCTGCCCAACATAATCAGAAAGACAGCAGACATTTACCAATCGTAATCCATTCTGACACTGGTCCTTCCACATCAAGGTGAAAGATTGTGGCCCATTCGAATGAACAAATACCTGAATGATGTGCTGCCTGGACTGAGTCATCACGTTCTGTTGTGAAACAGTACATATCGCCACAGCGCTGAGGTCCGCTGAGCACGAACACAGATGCCCGATCAAAACCTGCCAAAAAATATAAGCAATGACCATACAGCAGCTCCCTGACCCCACAAACTATTGCAGTGACAGCCACACAGGCCTAACCTACCTAAACTTCCTCTGTGAGAAAATGTGTGAAATAAGCATCTGCTACCCTGCTTGGTCCTAGTACTCAGCATCGCTACCATGGTGGTGAGTCTACAGAAAGAGACGAAAGCGTATAACCCAAGAGAGTCTGTACGATTTCCTGCCTAATGAAGCAGAGCGCAGAAGGAGCTGCATCCAAGGATATATTCCCTGTGCAACACTTCTGTACATTGCTTCGCAGACTGAAACGGCAGTGAAAGATAGTTACACCGCCACTGACCCAGACATTTATTATCCTTATGTGTCCTACACCTAGGAGCAACACACCTGAGACGATCTACCAGACTAGGGTGAAGACAGCCCACGAAAATACCCATAACTGAGATCCATGAAAGGTCGGTGACACTGGGAAACTTCACAGTGTCTGGCATCCCTTCATCATCAGCTCGAGTGCAGAGACACTTACATGAGTAATCCTTATCCCGGCAAGAAGCATGGCTTCAACTAGTGCAGCCTTGCTGTCTGACTATCCCATGAGTGACAGAAAGTTTGAGGAAACCCTACTGACATCGCTATCCCAGAAGGACGCTCGCTCAATGCAGGCAAGGACCACACCCAACATCTGTACCCCATCAGTGTTCGGATGACTTCCTAAGGAGTTGATTCTGCGCAAGCCTCAGGCATCACAATTGTTAACAATCAGATTTACTCCCGCTAAAAGCTACTGCCCCCCCAGCAGAAAGACCTTGCCTACTGCACGTAAAGGAGCGCCTGCCTTGCGAACGATCATCAGATCACCAGACGCGCACATTCTAAGCGCCAACAAATCCCAGCCCTGGCACAGAATCATGTGACTGGATCTCTGGGATAGGTCAGCATAATGTTCTGCCGTTCACCTGTACGTTTGGCACCCAGCCTGCCTGTGTGGCGACGGAAGACAGGCAACATATCGTGGCGGCCGAATCGTGCTAAGGGGGTGCCAATAAGCAACTGCTCATCTAGTGCTAAGAAGACACGTCCCATTGCTACAAGGCGGCCAGCTGCCTAAGACTATCAATCAAATGTAGCAGATGCAGGACAATTCGGAACAACCGAGGTCAGTGACAGTTACGCAGCACGATCAGGACTAGTGAATAAGAAGAAAAAGCCGTATGCAAGTTCAAGACGTAAGTAAAGCGTGAACTTAGGAGCAATAATAATTGTTGTTAAAAAAGCAATGAACTTCCCTGATTTACTAACACTACTTGACATACCTATGGGCCAATGCATGGCAAGTTACTAGAAAGTTCAAATTCTTAGTGGAAAGATTTTTGAAACTATGGCAGAAAAATAGTATTTTTGTGCACTCATATTGGGGAAAAAATGTCAAAAATCTCATTTTGGCTCAAAATTTATGACAAATCACAGCCAAGTCCAATTCACCGACCCCCACACACACAATTCCCTTAAACCTCTCGGCCCCGTTTCTGCTCGTTTGTGGCGGGTGAACCCACACACATGAGAAACGAGGTTTCGCAAGACCCGACGCAAGATACGTATATCGGAGAAGCTTGTGTAATGGTACAAAATGCTGTTTTAAAGCTAATATCAAATTCAAGTTGGAGCACATAACTTTACTTGTTAGAAAACATGACCTTCGCTCTCACACAAAGATTAACCATATACGATTGCAGTTTCTCTGGAAAGTTTCAACATGCATTATCTGAACAAGTTTTTGAAAATATGGCGAAAAAATGTATTGTGGCAAATCATATTTGGAAAAATGGAAAAAAATCACATTTTGCCGCAAAATTGTTACGAATCACACGCATGCCCAGAAATTGTATCGATCTATAGAGAATTAATTCCCGTTAATATGATACCACACACCCTGGGCCTTCAGTGTGAAAGAGGTTCATCAAACATTATCTGCCAAAAATTGTTAATATTATAGAACCTGGTGGCCATCTTTGAAAAAGCCGCCTTTTTTCAGACAGCATATTTCAAGGGTAGTCACCACGAAGTTGATCAGCGGAGGTCCCCTGAAACATGTTGATCCAACAACCTTTTACAACACCCCATGGCTGGTAAACCTCGTGCCCCCTGGTAACAACTCCTTTTCTCTCCCCTTCTCCTCTCTGGCGTCCGCCAACATGAAACAGCAGAAAAACAAAACAACAAAAACAACAATAACAACTACGGAGACGAACAAATAGGCACATCCCGCCCCTCCGTACAGAACAGTACTACAGATGATTGTGAATAACAACTCTGGCGGGTGCATGCAAAGGATAGCTAACCACGACTCTCTGTGGCATAAGCCGAGTTCCGCACGCACAAGCGCAAAGACTCTGCACAGCTCACAGAGTCAAGGATGCCGGTGTTGCTAACGATAGCATGGGTATTGTCGCAAGATCGTCAGCCGAGGCTCATATGGCCCGCCGCATGCGTGTACATACACGCGGCGGTACGCTGCGGCCTGCGTACAATACGGCACAGCGTGAACGGTAACTTCGCGGCACAGATGCACATAACCGCAGCGTGCATGGTAGTGCGGAGCATACGTGTGTACGTGCCACGCACGTGTTAGTCGGTACTGGGTGTAATGGCACGCACCGCGTGTACGGCACGCACCCGTGTATCGCGACCGCAAGCGTGTATGCGCACGCAAATGCGTGTACGTGCACGCACGGCGTGCAACCGCAACGCGTGTACGTGGTTAGGGTAGGGGTTAGGGTTAGTAAGGGTTAGGTTAGGGTAATACTAATATATACCCTCGACCTACGACCCCTACCCTAACCACACACATACCACGTACACGTGGCGTATAGGTATAGATATATCATATAGAATCTGGTTAGGTAATATAAATATATATATATATATATAAATAATAGGGTAGGGTATATATAATAATATACCTAATATATATATATATATATAAAAGCTACTCAAGAGGACCCTTACCACTAACTATAAATATTTATATGCCTCTAAACCTACAATATATATAATACCTACGCCTATATATATATATATATATATATATAATAGTTAATACTAATATACATAACCCTAATCCCACGCCCAGCACGCGTACGTTCGCGGTCGCACCGCTGACCGCTCGATCGAGCTCCGCGCACCAACTCGCCAGTCGTCCATGTAAACGCCTGCCACACAGTTCGTAAGAACAGGTGATAGAGATCACGGTGCGAGGATATGCAGGTCCGTGGTGTCACCTAGTAGAAGGCGTTACAGAACGGCTGGTCAGCACCTCGACTCAGCACCCCCGGTGGCGGCAGCCTAAGCTACGATATATCCCGTCGTCCGCCCAGGTTCCGTCCCCCGCCCCCCGCGCTCTCTCCTCTCTCTCTCTCTCACTCTCTCCGCTCTCGTCGCTCTCATCTTTCCTCTCTCGCTCTCTCTCCTTCTCTCATGTACGCATCTCGCTCTCTCTCTCGCTCTCTCTCTCTCCTCTCTCTCAGCTCTCCTACTCATCTCCCCTCCTGCTCTCTCACTCGTCTCTCTCGCCTCTCCTCTCCGTCCCTCCTCTCTCTTCTGCTCTCTCCTCTCTTGCTCCCTCTCCCCCTCTCTCGTTCTCGTCTCATCTCTCGCTCTCGGACTCTCCTCTCGCTCTCTCCCGTCCCGAATACCCTCTTCTCTCGCTCTCCCCCTTAGCTACGCCAGTGTTGGCTACCATCATTATACAATTGGCCTTTATAGTTAACTGCATGTGGTGCCACGCTGAGAAGAGTGGCCACGTCTTCAGCCGAGACAAGAATACATTTCTTCAAAATGTTTTATTTTAGACGAGAACTATATGGATTTCATGTCGTGGTGGCAACACTCGAGCAGGATTGGCAGCTCGGCTCAGGCCGAGACTAAATTAACCCACCCTGCCGCACATGCCGGCCGGCACATGCGCGGTGCCGCGGCAGAGTGACGTCGTCGGTACATGCAGTGACGTCCAGTATACGTCAGTACGCTCGGCAGATCGTGCACCAACATATGCGCGCGGTAAGCTATTCCGTTTACCAAACCGCGGCCTAGAGCAAATCGACTGTGAACCAATCCAGAGTCTATGTATTCACTCGCTGTCGGCTTATTTTAGCATATGCAATGTGGAGCTTTGTATATCGCTGTTAGGCAGCAGACGCGCCGCACGTACGTCTCATAGTCGTTGTTCGAATCCCGTATGTTTTTTAATATTTCCTGTTTTCTGTATTTTCTAATCTTTATGCCATTTAACTAATTGTTCCAATTAACGGGCACGTCGCAAATATTACCATGATTTCTTGACAAACAATTGTAATTAATTTTTTTTTTTTTTATAATTCAAATTTATTAGTGTTCATTAAATTAA
>NW_014578518.1:0-5318 GCF_000485595.1 Priapulus caudatus
AGAGAGAGAGAGAGAGAGAGAGAGAGAGAGATAGAGAGAGAAAGAGAGAGAGAGAGAGAGAGAGATCGTGCGTTAGTTTTGTACGTAAAGTTTATGCATATATTCAGGAAAGAAAGGTCCGAAAATTTTTCAATCGTTTTTCCATCGATTCACCATCGATTAACTATCAATTCACCATCGATGGTCGGACTGATCCGCATTAGGTCTGATGCGATTCGTTCAATCCGTATGTACACGGAACCGGGTTTGCGTCATATAACAGTTGGCAGGGCCGTGACTTCTTAGGGGTGGGTGGAACAATGAGAACAGCTGCTTCTCTAGATGATGCTACATACAACACCCCGCGGTCGCGTGCGCCCAGTCCCGCGGAAGTGCGCGGCTTAACCGCTTTCGGCGGTCGGGGAACAGCGCATCTTTTGCGCAACGCCATCTTGTACCCGGTCTCTCTAGATTTTGAATAAAAAATAATCATCAAAATTAAAGTATCAAGTAAAGTACAAAGTATAAAATAATAAAGTATAAAACCAAGTAGAGTAATAAAGTAATAAAAGTACAAAGTATAAATTAAAGGTATCACTTTCATGCCGATAGGGAGCCATGTCTCACAACCTTCACAAAAACGCGGGATATATAAGATTATGTCCTCGTCAGATCCATCTGTGCGCATGCCTAGTCTATGATAAAATCGTTTCACTTTCCTCTGAAATTATATACTTAAAATGGAGAGTACATATTTGGGAGTAATTTTCTCTCTTTTTATATTTATGAGCATCTTCCTTCATGCTATCCCCTCCGCTTATCCTCATCTCTATTCTCAGCATCGCCAAATAAAATGATCTACACTTTTCTTTGCCGTTGGTCGGCGCTAGTGTCGCATCTATAAATGAGTGTATGATGCCAAACGAAGTAGCCTATATGCATAATATTGTTGCGATTACGTACGTAACATAGAGAGTAGAACATACTCGCGAGTAGCTTGATATACTTTATTCTCGTCCCACTCACTCAATTTAATGATGATGGAGTTCAAGTCTTATCAGATTAGGGTTACTCAACCCTATCTATCTATCTATCTATCTATCTATCTATCTATCTATCTATCTATCTATCTATCTATCTATCTATCTATCTATCTATCTATCTATCTATCTAAGTGCGCGAGTGCTCGTGCGAATTTCGACACGCAGCACAAAAAGGCAAGCAAATTGTTTTTGTATAATATATGATGATGTTTGCCCGCAGATTCGTTCACAACAGACAGAGAAAACTCTCTATTGTAAATCGAATTCTATTCATATTTTATCGTGAATGGTTAAGATTGCGGATAGGTTATATATGTATAGGCGCCTACTACACACGCATACTACGCGCACGCACACGCGCGTACGCTCTTGCACGCGCATCCTCAGACGCAGATGTACACGCGCGCACACGCATTCGCGCATGGGTATACATTTAATCAAGAGTGAATAATAGAGATCTCTATTATCCACTCTTGATTTAATGTTGTCTCGCGTGAAATTGTTTTTGAATGTAAAATTTTGCATTCATGAAACGTTGTTGGTGTTGGCACACGAATGCATACGCGCGCGCACGCACGCACACATACACACGCGCGCGCGCGCACGCACGCACGCGCATGCGCATGCGCACAAGGGAGGCCCGATATTTGCGATGGTTCAGCGTGTGTGTGTTATAACAGCGAGCTGTACGGCCAACAGTGTTACATGGTGCTGTAGAAAATTGGCCGAAAGTGGAGTAGACTGTAATTTAGAAGAAGGAAGGGAGGGAGGGAACTCACCCACCGAGATATCGTATCGAATTTCTGTGTGACGTTCGTACCGGATGTTGGTATTGATCTGAATTGTTGGGATAGAATAATTCATTTCTGAATTGAATAGATAAGATTTTTTTGTAAGAAGAATTGTTTGAAGCGAAGTGCCAACCACGCGTACTGATCGCGATACTAGCGCCGCCGCTGCTGTAGGTGGCGTCACGTGGTGCATCGTCTGCGATGGCTTCAGAGCAGGTGATAGTCAATATGAAATCAGTCAAGGTGGATAGAGAGAGAGAGAGGAAGAGAGAGAGAGAGAAAGAGAGAGGGAGTAATTTATAACTCATCGTACCGCGAACTGGAGTGAAACTTATTTAAACAAGGAAAGGTTTCTCAGAATAAGTTGTGAGACCAGTGATCTCGTAATGTGATATTTGAAATTGTGCAGTAAGTACGTTGCATAGCATTATATGATTGAAATATAAGTGAGTTTACCTGATAGAGGCAATATATGTGACGCACGCACGTACGCATATACACGCCCGCGCGCGCTCGCAGGCCCGCACTTACGCACACCCGCATGAAGCGTTAAATCACTCGATTTGATTTGACGCATTTTTATGTCGTTGCAGACTCTAAAAGCAAAGTGAAACGTTACTTTAGTTGTTGATGTTAATTGTTAAAATATTCGGCAGTATTATATGAAATTGAGTAAAGTTGACTTCATTCGTGTGTATATAAATCGACATCGACGTAGAAATATATATATAAATTAACCTAAATAAATATACGCCCGTATAAATTCACACACGAACTCACGCATACACACGCCATACCACATATGCACGCGCGGGTCAAACACAAAAACAAACACACCAAACAAACACAAACACACCGAACCGGTACGCGCGCGCGCGCGAAGCAAGTCCGCACACAACATCCATGTACACACCCCATCACACACACACACACACACACACACACGACCACAATACATCACCGTAGACACACGCACACGCAGCGAACGGAACACGCGCACACACGCGGCACGCGATAAGTCATATCATAATATTCCAGTACTTCTAATATATAATATGGAATTGTTACGAAAACAAGTGTTCGGCATCATATTGGCATAAAATGTATCGAGAAAGGCAAAATATTTCGTGGACCCACGCCCCGCCCCGACGACCCGGACCGCCGGCCGGTGCTTTTAGCAATTAATATTTTTCTAACGAAAATTAGCAATTTGTCATGTGTGCTTGCTATTCACGTGTAAAGTGAAAAAAGGTGCTTTCAAAGCTTAATAAATTGGTTTTATCAAACGACCGAACGAACAACCTACTGCGAGTTTCTTTATAGTTCGCTCTATTTACAGAGAATGCGCGTTTCGATAAAATGTCGCCTTGAATAAGCATCCACAAGGGAGAGAGAGAGCGCGAGAGAGAGAGAGAGAGAGCCGTGCGGGGAGACAGACAGAGAGAGAGAGAGAGAGAGAGAGAGAGGAGAGAAGAAGAGAGAAAGAGAGAGAGAGAGAGAGAGGCCCCAGAGAGAGAGAAGACGAGAGAGAGAGGAAGAGAACAGCGAGAGAGACAGAGAAGAGAGAGCGAGAGAGAGAGAGAGAGAGAGAGAGAGGAGAGAGAGAGATAAATGACAAAAACGTGCGTTAGTTTTGTAACGTAAAGTTTATGCATATATTCAGGAAGACAAAGGTCCGACACAGATTTTTCAATGCGCGACCTTTTTGCCAATCGATTCAGCCATCGATTAACTATCAATTCACCCCACATCGATGGTCGGACTGATACCGCCATTAGGTCGAACTGCGATTCGCTCAATCCACGTATCGTACACGGAACCCCGGGTTTGCGTCATCCATACAGTTTATGCCGAAGCGGGTCGCGTGACCTTCTTAGGGGCTGGGAGTGGAACACAATGAACACAGCCCCTGCCTGGCCTCCACCATTCTTGCAAATAAAAAATAATCATGCAAAATTAAAGTTATGGCAAGTAAGTATCACAAGTATAAAACTAATAAAGTATCAGAACACCAGAAGTAGGAGTACATAAACGTAAATAAAAGCTAACAAAAGTATAAATTAAAGGTATCACTTTCATGGCCGCGATAGGGAGCCATGCTCACAACCTTCGCAAAAACGCGGGATATATAAGATTATGTCCCTCGTCCAGATCCATCGCTGCCATGCCAGCGATGCCTAGTCGTATTGATAAAATCGTCTCTTCACTTCCTCTGAAATTATATACTAAAATGGAGAGTACATATTGTGGGAGTAATTTCATCTCTTTTATATTTATGAAGCATGCTTCCTTCAATGGCCTATCCCCTCCGCTATCCTCATCTCTATTCTCAGCGATCGCCAAATAAAATGATTCTAAGCACTTTGTCTTTGCCCGTTGGTCGCGCTAGTGTCGGCCATGCTATAAAATGAGTGTATGATGCCAAACGAAGCTGAGCGACTATATGCATAATAGATTGTTGCGGATTACGTACGTAACATAGAGAGTAGAAGCAATACTCGCGAGTACTTGATATACTTTATTCTCGTCCCACTCACTCAATTTAATGATGATGGCATGTTCAAGTCTTATCAGATTAGGGTACTCAGGCCCTATCTATCTATCTACTATCTATCTATCTATCTATCTATCTAACTCTATCTATCAATCTATCTTATCTATCTATCCTATCTATCTAATCTATCTCATCTACTTATCTAAGTCTATTTATCTTATCTATCTATCTATCTATATATTAATTATATATATATATATATATATATTATATATATAAATATATCTATCTATCTACTCTATTTATCGTATCCTATTATCTATGCTAAATCTTTCTATCTATCTATCTCGATCTATCAATCTTAAACTATCCTATCTAATCTATCTAATCTCTATCTGCTCTAATCTATCTATCTATCTATCTAGTCTATCTATTCTATCTATGCTATCTATCTATCTCATCTATCTATCTATCAAGCTGTCTATATCTATCTATCTCTCTCTCTCAATCGTCTCTCTCTCTCTCTCTCCTCTCCTCTCTCTCTCTCTCTCTCTCTCTCCCTCTCTCTCTCTCTTTCTCCTGTCTCTCTCTCGCTCTCTCTCTCTCTCTATCTATATATATATATATATAATGTATATATGCCCCTGATGGTGAGGCTCACCTACATATTTAGCTCATGGTAATTTTTCGTTCTTATTTGGGAGTAGCCGTTTCCATTTCGTAAACTCTCTATGTAACCGAGGAGGCGCTGCTATGTACACGATGAAATCAGCACGTTGTCAACATGAAACCTCACACGCGAGCGCCGCGCGCAAATTTTCGCAATAAATTCATATATGAAAACTACGTACAACGCTTTCGCCGTCATGCCGCCTTTAGTGAAACGTTGCCTGGCAAATTTGAGTTTTCGCGTTATATTACGATCGCGTTGCCCAAAGACGTTATATATATATATATATATATATTATATATATAATATATAATATAGTACATATAAATATATAGCACGCC
>NW_014578518.1:5343-9436 GCF_000485595.1 Priapulus caudatus
ACCAAGGACGGTTAGAGAGAGAGCGTGATGGGGATAGGGCGTGCGGCTCGGGTGGGATGGATGGATAATGTGATGGCCGGGGATTGCGGCACCAGCCCCTATGTTCGTTGCGAGTGGATGGTTTGCAAGGGGCGCTGAGTGCTGCGATGGACTGGAGTCGGGGGGCGCAACGGGGGGTGGCCGCGCCGGCTGCGAAGCTCGGGTGATAGGTAAGCTCGAGGGTGGAGGCGAGTGGAGGTGGGTTGCGGTGGATAAGTGTAATTGGCCGCCTTGAGTGGATCGACGCCCCTGGGACCGCGACGGGCGCGGTGGGAGGGGTGTTTGTAAGCGCGATGATGGGCTGGAGGTGGGGATTGGGGGCGCTCGTGGCTGGACGTGGTCGGGCTGAGGTCGGGACCGCGCGTGGAGTCGGAGAGGTTCGGAGTGAGTTGTGGGGGTAGGTGCAGGGTGGGAATAAGCCAAATCCGGGCTGGACGAGCGGGCGGGGGCTGGCGAGGAAATGTGCAGGGGCCACGCGAAGTCAAATACACGTGAAATGCTAGCCGTACACATGCCTAGGACATTTGACGGTTGTGGTTTGTGTTTTTGTTTGTAAATAGTCATGGGACGATTTTTCCATTATCGATTTTATCAAAAAACACAGCACGCACGCGCACGCAGCACCGATAGAAAACGAGACAAAGAGATAGAGGTGGTGAAAAAAAAAGTATGAAAGAGCAGAGAGAGAAGAAAAAGAAAGCTGAGAGCTAGATAAGAGATAGCAACGAGTGGATAATAGAGAAGAAGTATGACTCGTTTCTAGCGGCGTTGTTGCATAGTTTTCACACTGGTAAATAATCCTTATATATGTTAAATAATATATTCAAAACTTTACTTGTTTTTTTCGTCTATGATATAGCTCGCCTTAAATCATAGTGACACCGCCCTCAGCCACCCCATTTACTCTCGAATAATCGTATGTGTTCCTATCAAAAAGTTTCATTTGATACGACCGGTTTCGTACGTGTTACCGCTGGCTGCTCTCTTTCACGACGCCTGAGAGACCTTTCTATATGGGATTAGTGTTTCTATTGTCTATGTACTGGAACTTTTGGGGTCCGTACGATGGGAATTGGGCATCGAAATCTGTCTTCAGCGTGCAGCGTTTCCAGCGGTGCTAAAAAATAAATGCGGCCTCACCGGCCAGCTAGCCTAGCAGCTGATTCCCTTAGCCAGCGTCAACCCGTCATAGACCAACAGTAACGGACTAGTCCCATAAGAAAGTTGCGGATGCGGAGAGAGACTTATAGGAGGCGTGGAAAGACCGTGTACGAAACCTGTGTCCGTATTCAAATAACCTTTTTTTAGAAGAACACATACGATTTTCCAGGAAATTGGTCGGTGTCAATAATGATTAAAGGAGATCATAAGGACCGAAAACAAGGTAAGTGTTTGAATATGATTCATTCACAGATTGAACGACTCATCTTTACAGTTTAAAACTATCGCAAAACGCCACTTGTTAAAAAACCGAGTCATACTCTTGCTCGTAGAATTCCGTCGCACCTCTTGATACGATAGATAGGAGGAGAGAGACGAGAAGAGAGAGAGGAGAGGAGAGAGCGAGAGATCAGAGATAGAGGAGAGAGAAGAGATATATGAGAGAGAGAGAGAGGAAGAGAGAGAGAGAGAGAGACGAGAGAGAGAAGAGAGAGAAGAGAGAGAGCAGAAGAGAGAGAGAGAGAAGAGAGAGAGAGAGAGGCGAGTACAGATGGGACGGAAGCTGACAGAAAGAACGCGAGATAAAGAGGAATCGAATATATTATACCATCATATATCTAATAATATAAAAATAGAGAGAGAGGAGAGAGAGAAAGAGACGGAGGAAGACGAGGAAGGAGGAGGAACACTAGGACGAGATATAGAAGAGGGTGCTCCATATCGTATATTTTCAGCTCGACCCTACATGGTAATCAACATCTGGTGAAAATATTCTGCCGCTATGTTAAGATCTTCGTCCGCGTTCACTGCTTGACTCATGAGGTGAAGCCGGAGCAGCGTGCAACGGCTGGAAAATAATCGTTCGTATTTTTCTTTTTTGTGTTAGATTAATCATTCGTTCGCTAGTCGCGGTTTTCTTCTCTCGCTTATCTAGAGTTACCGCACATTATCTTTCCGCTGCGTCCTGTCTGCATGTTTTTGCTCCCGTGGCTAATGTGGCGCTCTACTGTCCTGTTCTGTTACCTTTGTTGTTTTTGTTAGGTGGCAGAGCCACGTGAGTGTGAAAGAGAGAAAGAGGGCGGGGGATGGATGAAGAGAGAAGAGAGAGAGACGAGAGAGAGAGAGAAAGAGGCGAGAAGAGAGAGAGAGGAGAGAGAGAGACGAGAGAGCGAGAGAGACGAGAGCGAGAGAGCAGAGAGAGAGAGAGAGAGAGAGTAGAGAGAGAGAGGCGAGAGCGAGAGAGAGAAGAGCGCGCGCGGCCGCATGTGCGAGAGAAAATAGAGGGGAGCAGAGAGAAAGGAGAGCCGACGAGACGAGAGAGAAGAGGAGAGAGAGAGAGAGGAAGAGAGAGAGAGAGGAGAGCAGAGAGGAGAGAGAGAAGAGAGACGAGAGAGCAGAGACGAGCGAGAGGAGAGAGAGAGCGAGAGAGACAGGAGAAAGAGAGAAGAGAGAGAGAGAGAGAGAGAGAGAGAGAGAGAGAGCAGAGAGAGATAGAGACGATGAGAGAGAGAAGAGACACGAGAGAGAGAAGAGAGAGAGAGAGCTGTGGCACAGGTGGAGGGAAGGAGATGTGTATAAAGGAAGAGGATGCATGAGGAGATGAAGAAGGTTGACGAGGTGGTAGAGCACTAAGGAAAAGAAAAAAAGAAAGAAAGTGAAAAAGAAATATAGATAGATAGTAACAGTCCATAATAGAAAATCTTCTAATGACTGATAAATAAATTTTAATAACATCATTGATATATTATATTTATATTTTTACCCACGCTCTATTTGTCACCTGTCTACAGGAGAAAACCCGCTAAAAAAATTGCTAATGACTGATAAATAAATTTTCATAAAATCATTTATATATTAGATTATATTATTTACTATTTTTACCCATATTCTATTTGTCACCTGTTCGCAGGAGAGAAACCGTACAAGTGTACACTGCCAGACTGCGGTCGCTCGTTCGTACAGCTTTCCAATCTGCAACAGCATCTGCGTAACCACAACAACCAGCTAGCGAAGAACTTTGCCGAGAGGCGGCCCTACCGCTGCCTAGTCTGCTGCAAGCGCTTCGCCCAGGAGAGCAGTCTGGAAGCGCACACGGACAAGGTGAGGGTCCAGGGCAGCGAAGTCTTTGCCGATGTCTTTTTCTCTCTTTCTCTCTCTCTTTTTCTCTAACTTTCTCTCACTTGCTCTCTGTGTGTGTTTCCTTCACTCACACACACACACTCACGCTCTCTCCCTCTCCTCTTATCTGACCCCAGCCCCTTCTCATTTTCTGTCCGCATTTATCTATATATTTATCTTTCTTTCTCTCCCTACATAGGCTCATTAGCTTTTTAAGCCACTATGTTGCTATTCTTCAAATTCAAACTTGTCGTGACATATCGCCATAGAAGAGCTCATATATTATATATATATATATATATATAGTAATGAAAGTAGAGTTCAATGTATGATACATGATTATGATATATATATATATATATATATATTCGACCGATATGACATTGCCGAAATGTCGAAGATCATGTGAGGACCCCGCATGTGCGTCAACATAGTAAAACACCTCACGCCTGACATTTCCATCACGACTAAGTGATTGTTGCTGGCCCGGGGACTCTTTTGCCTGTTGCTAATAGTCACTATATCTACGACATGGGGAGCCGTTAGTCATACGAAATCGAGTCTTTCTCTATAGAGCATTGTCAGAAATATCCACCGAGGTATACTACGATGATTAAACCTATATAAGGTTAGCTCGTAGGTCTAGGGTATGTTCTATACCCTGTCACACCCTTCCGTTATGCTAGGGTATGTCCTATACCCTGCCACACCCTTCCGTTATGCTAGGGTATGTCCTATACCCTGCCACACCCTTCCGTTATGCTAGGGTATGTCC
>NW_014578518.1:21926-23529 GCF_000485595.1 Priapulus caudatus
CGGGGGCATGTTCGTTTCGTTTCTCTCACCTTCGCTGCGCGAGCAAACGAAATACAGAGCGGGGCATCTTTGCTTCGTTTTGCTCACCTTCGTTGCGCGAGCAAGCAAAAAAGACACCGGGGCATCTTGGCTTCGTTTCGCCTGCCTTTGCTACGCGAGCAAACGAAATACAGAGCGGGGCATCTTTGCTTCGTTTCGCTCGCCTTCGCTGCTCGAGCAAACAAAACGCAGAGCGGGAGCATGTTCGCTCGCCTTCGTTGCGCAAGCAAGCGAAATAGAGAGCAGGGGCATGTTTGCTTCGTTTTGCTGGACTTCGCTAGATTAACACGAACGCCGGTAAGAGATATGCACCCTAGTTAGCAAACGAACGAACACGAGCGACCTAGCTATCTATTCTTTATTGACATTTTATTGGGCAATATCGGTCTCCCCCCCCCCCCCCATCGCAGCTGCTACATTGCGTAATAAATGTCAACACGAAACAATCAATGTAAACTGATAAAAGGGGTTAACTCGGTCGTGCGGGTCGGTGGATCCAGTTTCGGCTGGTTTTTGTTTGTTCGCGGCAGCGGTGAGTGAGATATGTGTGTTTACCGAGTTTATGAGCAATCCAGGGACGAAGGACGGGTAATTTTCCACTCGCGAGGTGGAGAACTATACGCGAGGAGCGGTTGCTGTGTCATGCTTACTCATGGATCGAGTGGGCGACATATAAATATGTTCTCATCTCGGGGGCACTCCCTATATATTGCATGGGAGGTATGTGCCGCGATTATGATCCACCTTTTCCACCTCAAAATATTCGCACCGGCGACCCCTTTTTTCACATATTTTCCGTCCCGGAGCATCATGCTTTCCAGCAAACCCTAGTTCCGAAAACCCCCATTTTGATATGCTGAGTTAGTACCGGAGCCCCCCAATTCCATCTCTTAAGTGGCACATATGCCTACCATATTTTGTAGAAAGTGCCCCCCCATGGGTTCCCATCTTGGGTGATGCTCCATTAGGAGCGTTCCCAACTTTAATGTCATTAATGTCGTAATATAAACGATTTTCTATAAGGCGGAGAGGATCGATATAAATTAGATATCAAGGGGGGTTAGATATGAAATAGATATCGAAGGGGGTTATATATAACGATATAAAAGAGGGATATGTTCGCTTTGTTTCGCTGGACTTCGCTGCGCGAGCAAACGAAATACAGTGCTGGAACATGTTCGCTTCGTTTCGTTCGACTTCGCTGGACTTCGCTGGTTGAGCAAGCAAAATTGAGACTGGGGTATGTTCGCTTCGTTTCGCTGGACTTCGCTGGTCGAGCAAGCAAAATTGAGACTGGGGTATTATATGTTCGTTTCGTTTCGCTGGACTTCGGCGGTGAAGCAAGCAAAATTTAGACTGGGGTATGTTCGTTTCGTTTCGCTGGACTTCGGCGGTGAAGCAAGCAAAATTTAGACTGGGGTATGTTCGTTTCGTTTCGCTGGACTTCGGCGGTGAAGCAAGCAAAATTTAGACTGGGGTATGCTCGCTTCGTTTCGCTCGACTTCGGCGGTGAAGCAAGCAAAATTTAGACTGGGGTATGCTCGCTTCGTTTCGCTCGACTTCG
>NW_014578518.1:24082-30764 GCF_000485595.1 Priapulus caudatus
AGAGAGAGAGAGAGAGAGAGAGAGAGACAACAACAATTCTCTTTTTAGTAGATCTATCCTACGTGTAAGCAAGATCTGAGCCCACAGGCACTTGGAGCGTTTTAATAAAATATAATGCTAAATAAATACGAAATCAATTTACTACTAAAGTCTTAATGTTTCTATACTCTTTTTTACTTATTCTTGCCGACAATTTCCTGTAAATGCCGTCAACAAACGCTCAACAAACTTCTTCAACAAACGCTTGCTGCCGCCATTGCTGCCGCCGCACACTAACAGATAAATATATACACATAAATATATAACACACAAAAATAAACACACACACAAAAATAAACACAAAAACAAAAAGATAAAACTATATATTTATGTGTTAGTGTGCAGCGGCAGCAATGGCGGCAGCCAGCGTTTGTTGAAGAAGTTTGTTGAGCGTTTGTTGACGGCGTTTACAGAAAATTGTCGGCAAGAATAGGTGAAAGAGAGTATAGAAACATTGAGACTTTGTTAGTAAATTGATTTCGTATTTATTTAGCATTATATTTTATTGAAACGCTCCAAGTGCCTGTGTCTAAGCCGATTATCGACCATTAGATTTGGCAGACAGATTTGTTAACAAACTGCCTCTCTCCCTCTTTCTCTCTCTCACTCTCCCTCTCTCTCACCCTCTCC
This sequence comes from Priapulus caudatus, assembly GCF_000485595.1. NCBI lineage: Eukaryota > Metazoa > Priapulida > Priapulimorpha > Priapulimorphida > Priapulidae > Priapulus > Priapulus caudatus. The sequence continues at coordinate 24,752 of NW_014578518.1, forward strand.
CTCTCTCTCTCTTTCACACTCTCGCTCTCTCTCTCTCTTTCCCTCTCTCCCTCTATCTCTCGTTCTCTCACTCTACCTCTTTCTCTCTCCCTCTCTCTCACTCTATCTCTCCGTCTCTGACTCTACCTCTCGCTCTTTCCCTCTAACTCTCTCTCTGTCTTCCTCATTACCTCTCTCTCCATCTCTCTCCTTCTTTCCCTTTCTCACTCGACCTCTCTGTCTCCCTCTCTAACGATTTCTATTTCTCTCTCTCTCTCTCTCGCTCATTCTCTCTCACTCGACCTCTTTCCCTCTATCTCTCTCTCCTCCCCCTTTCTCTCGTTCTTCCTCTCTCTTCCTCGCAAGGAAGCGAACATACCCCTGGTCTCTATTTTGCTGGCTCGACCAGCGAAGTCTAGCGCAACGAAGCGAACATATCCGTCGTCTCGATTTCGCTTGCCCGAGCAACGAAGTCGAGCGAAGTCCAGCGAAACGAAGCGAACATACCCTAGTCTCAATTTTGCTTGCTTGACCAGCGAAGTCCAGCAAAGTCCAGCGCAACGAAGCGAACATACCCCACTCTCAATGTTGCTTGCTCGACCAGCGAAGTTCAGCGAAGTCCAGCAAAACGAAGCAAACATGCCCCCGCTCTATATTTTGTTTGCTCGCGCAGCGAAGGCGAGCGAAACGAAGCGAACATATCCCTCGTCTCGATTTCGCTTGCTCGAGCAACGAAGTCCAGCGAAGTCCAGCGAAACGAAGCGAACATGGCCGCGCTCTGTATTTTGCTTGCTCGAGCAACGAAGTCCAGCGAAGTCCAGCGAAACAAAACGAACATGCCCCCACTCTGTATTTCGCTTGCTCGCGCAGCCAAGGCGCGCAAGTTTAATAGCTCTTTTATATCGTTATTTATCCTTGATATCTATTTCATATCTAACCCCCTCTTGATATCTAATTTATATCGATCCCCTCCCCCTTATATAAAATCGTTTATATCACGACATTAATGACATTAAAGTTGGGAACGCTCCTAATGGAGCATCACCCGAGATGAGAACCCATGGGGGGGGCACTTCCTACAAAATAGGGTAGGCATATGTGCCATTTAAGAGATGGAATTGGGGGGCTCCGGTACTAACTCAGCGTATCAAAATGGGGGTCTTCGGAACTAGGGTTTTGCTGGAAAGCATGATGCTCCGGGACGGGAAATATGTGAAAAGGGGGGTCGCCGGTGCGGAAATGTTGAGGTGGAAAAGGTAGATCATAACCGCGGCACATACCTCCCATGCAATATATAGGGAGTGCCCCCGAGATGAAAACATATTTATATGTCGCCCACTCGATCCATGAGTAAGCATGACACAGCAACCGCTTCTCGCGTATAGTTCTCCACCTCGCGAGTGGAAAATTACCCGCCCTTCGTCCCTGGATTGCTCCTTAACTCGGTAAACACACATATCTCACTCGCCGCTGCCGCGAACAAACAAAAACCGGCCGAAACTGGATCCACCGACCCGCCCCTGTCGAGTTAACCCCCTTTATCAGTTTAAACTGATTGTTTCGTGTTGACATTTATTGCGCAATGTACCAGCAATGCGCAATGTTATCCCTAGCCGGATTAGAGGGTGTTTTAGCGCGGCGATTTTTTGTGGGTGGGTGCGCCGCGCCTACGCGTTAGAAAGAGAGAGAAGGGGAGAGAGAGAGAGAGAGAGAGAGAGAGAGAAGAGAGGAGAGGGAGAGAGAGAGAGAAGGGAAGGAGAGAGAGAGAGCGCGAGAAGAGAGAGAGAGAGAAGAGAGGAGGGAAGGAGAGAGAGAGAAGAGGCAAATGAGCGAGAGAGCGGAGAGAGAGAGAGAAGAGAGAGAGGAGGGAAGGGGAGGAGAGAGAGAGAGAGAGAAGATGAGAGAGAGAGAGGAGGGGAAGAGAGAGATAGAGACGAAAGAGAAAGAGAGAGAAGAGAGCGAGCAAGAGAGCGAGGAGAGAGAGAGGGAGAGAGAGAGGGAGGAGAGAGAGAGAGAGAGAGAGAGAAAGAGAGAGAGAGAGAGAGAGAGAGAGAGAGAGAGAGGAGAGAGAGAAGAGAGCTAGCAACAGGGTGTGAGCGGGGTTTATGATATATATATAGTTCGTCGATATATGTGGGGAGTTGTGTGTAATGAGGCGAGAAATTAGAATGATAAGTAGTTATGAAAAGCGGGCCGCAAGGATAAAGCTCGTTCTATATATATGCGGCTAGTGGAAATTAAGAACAATGAGAGAGTGAATGGAAATAGCTTGAGTCCGGGTTTTGTTTGAACGCTGGGACTGAGGACGCGGAATTAGTCGGCAGCCATGCGAACAGCCATGTTAGCGAGCGAATAAGGCCCGATTGGCCAGGAGAAAAGACAATAGAGCGCGAACGACGTATAAAACCGCGCGCACGAATGTTGGCGGGGTATCCTCTGAATTCTCTCTGTTTTCATATGTCTATAACTACCTCGTACATCGTCTCTGGGACGCGTTATGCAACTGTTGAATCGTAGTTACGTTTCAATGTCACGCGCTAACATATGTACGCGACACTACCACGTCGTGGGATTATAGCACATTAGTTAAGATATTATGGTTCATTAAATATTACTTTGCGTTAATACGTACATATCGTCTCTTTCTTGTTGTTTTATGTGTTGTACTGACAGACGTTGTAGCAACGGTGTATCTCAGCGAGCGTATACGGACTATTAACGATTCAGATAGAATAACGCCTGTCTACGATGTGGCATATCAATGAGCCGCTAAACGGGCATTCGGCGCGCGATTAGTGCGGTTGTGTTATTGTTTCGCCTGGCTCCATAATACAATATATATATAATATATATATATATATATTTAAATATTATTCACGAGCATTACTCAAAACAAAATTGATCGCTGGAAGGACGCATTTCAAGGATACTTAAGAGAATTCAAGAAAGATATTCAAAGGGAAGAAGGGGTGGGGTGAGGTGGGGAGTAGTACACACGCCAGTGGGTTGCGTAAGCCTCGCACACACCGTCTCCCCCGCTCCTCCTTCCTCTCCAGCTGCGCATCTCCAGCGGTCACTAATCACCGGGTTTACGTTACGTTGTTCATGTATTAGTGTATGTGACGGCCGGCACAGATTAGGGGCTCGATCCCATCAGCTGATTTGTATCTTTGCAGTTAGCGGCAGAGAGGCGGCGGCAGGGGCGGGGGATGATAAGTGCGTCTGCTGCGAGCGATACGGCGGCGATGCTAGGCAGCGTTATAGGCGTTTGACCGCAACCGACTACGGTCAACATCGCCACACTCGCCACGCACTCACAACGCCAGCATGTTGCGCACTCTCGTCACCGTAGCGGTGCTGGGTCGCGCTCCGTCTGGCAGTGCGTCGTGTCGCGACGTCGGGCGGTGGCCGTTGCTGGGGCGGTCGGTCGCCGGCTGCGGAGATGGTTGGGAAGCAAAATCGAAGTGGAGGAGGAGGTGCCGCGAGCTCAGGTTCATCTACAACGGAGAGAGGTAGGGATCTAAATAGCTTTCTATTGGTTTCATGCAACCGTCGCTACCGATATTTTTAAACCAAAACACCCGGCACTTGTCACGTCATTACGTCCGTTCGTTCTTCCGGTCCGTAATATGTATTTCCAGTCCGGTCATGTTGGATTAGTTAACTCTTAGTCATATACGTTGGATTAGTTAACTCTTAGTCATATACGTTGGATTAGTTAACTCTTAGTCATATACGTTGGATTAGTTAACTCTTAGACATTATACGTTGGTTTTAGTTAACTCTTAGTCATATACGTTGGATTAGTTAACTCTTAGTCATATACGTTGGATTAGTCATTACTTGCTTTAGTATTGCCTCACGAGGAGAATTGTGCGTAGCTAAGGCATGCATTGCCTATAGTAATAATCTTGTTTGGTTATCGTTGGCCCGAAACTTAGCAACAGCGGCATCGGCGGCGGCGGCGGCGGCGGCGGCGGTTTTCATGCAGTTACTAGGGAACCGTCGATCGTGGTTCTATCGTCTGCGTGTGTGTGTGTATGCGTGCGTGTGCGGGCGTGGTTATGTGGCGCGCATGCTTACCGCAGATAGGAGAGATTATTAAAGTGGTGGGAATAAGATTTTTATTATAATCATTGTTTTTTATTTTTACTTGGTTTAGTCGCGAGTCATAAAGTGAGCACTCTAGGAAAATGAGTGAAACAAGCTGGATTCTTCACTAATGTGTTGGTATTGTCCATAAAAAAGCTAAAAAAAGTTTTTTATAAAAATTTTTTGGTTGGTCGGAACCTTTTTTACGGGCGCACGCGCTTTTTTCAGATTTTCGCGATTATGGGAAATTGTGGTAAATCTTACTGAACACTTTATAGTCATGTTATACCTGTATAGGGGTATTTTGGGACGGGAGTGCGATTCAACAGTTCTTATTCATAAATTGGAACGGTTTAATGCTTAATTGACGAATTAAGCTCATTAAGCTCAGTCCGCGTACAAAATTTGCGGTGTTTTCTTGGACATATTGGCATGTTAGGTTATGTTTCTGGTTTTTTTTTGGATGCCCGATGAGAATTCATGGTGTTATTTAACAGCTGCAGAAGTATTATTCATTCCTAAAAAAGTGTTATAGATCGATCATTAATAAGCCATACGCGTTCTGTTTAAATTTAAACAAGTATTGATTATGCAGCTTTAACGAATCTCGGACTAACGGCCGAGATCTGCGATAAAGAAATATACACATAGGATTTGATTGATACAGGGGGAACAATAGAATATAATTCTGTCCTATTAATTAACAGAACTATTTAATCAGAGATGCGTCAGGAAGAGTAACAGTCTAATGGCCTCTAAAAAAAATTAGTTAGCAGATGTCCGAAATCAACGCGAAGCTATCAAAATGTCGCTAGTATATGCATAACTTATAGTACATAATTAGTATATATTATGAATTTATAGTTAGCTAACAAGGTTTTAGTCGATAAATTGGAAAAGTCAGATCTCTCTGGACATCTTTGCTTCGAGCGGTCTACGATCACTTGATCTTCCTCATGCATGCTCCGGTTTCCTGGTTGCGCGGTTACTTTACAGTCTGGTTGCTCAGGTCAGTTGTCAAGCCAGAAATCAGTACGCTTTTACACGCCACAGCTAATGGTCTGAGCAGGAATTGGGGAGGTGCCAGCTGCTTGTCTGATGTAGAGGGGTGCATACTTGCATCCGGAGATTCAGAAGCCCACCCATATTCTGAGGGAGTCAAGAGTGTTAAACGTATGCGCACTCTTGTACATGTGGTAACTCTGAGACAGATGGTAGTTCCGGCAGGCTTGAGGAGGTGGAGGGGCGTCTGGTGGTGCAACTTTTCTATGTAAAGCTCCTTTCTTCTTGTGCAGAGCATTATAGGAGAGCTTGTGGGGCAACTTGTCTAGTGACGCAAGGGTAGGATGCTGTTGTACTTGGTGTAAGCATCTGGATAATGATCTCACTGCCGTGCTGTTAAGCGAATCGGTCTGTTGACTGCTGCTACAGTAAAATTCGGCTGTGGGTCGACTGTCATGGTTTCGGATATTTGACTTGAACGGGGTCTTACCGGGAAGCCAAGAAAAGCTGATGTTGTGTACAGCCGACATTGCAATGGTTGAGAAGGAGGCGTGTTGAGTGTAGGCTCGGGGAGGGTTGGCAAGTAGATCGATATCCGACGGTGTTCGCGCGTTTTGTTTTGCAGATATACGCAGTGGTTAGGTGAAGCATGTGGTGAAGCAGTGCATAACTAGATGTCACTGTCGCTGCAGCGAGCCACACGCATGGTTCTGCTCAAGAGAGCTGCGCATTGGGCTTTTCGTACAAAATATGAGTCTGGGCATCAGTTACACACTGGGGCTAACGTGTAAGAGTCGATTTCTAGCCTCCTCAACAAGCCAGATGACATTGTGTTTGTTTTTTGGATTGCGAGAGGCAGCGGCTCCCGCTTTACACTTTCAGACCGTAACATTGTCATACCGGTTATGTCTTTTCTAGAGGATGATCGAGGATCTTGTTG
>NW_014578518.1:30789-36020 GCF_000485595.1 Priapulus caudatus
GCTCGATTAAGTGGATGGGCGGGTTACAGAGGGCGGTGTTAACGAGGTCTTTACCGTACAGCCGCGTAGTCTACAATTTGTAGCCACAATTCCAAACCTAAGCCTTCCACACACACCTCCCCTACATCCCCTAAAAAATTGCTTTAATTTAAAAAAAAAATGAAAAATTAAAAAAAAAATTTATTTAAATTTAAAATTAATTAATTAATTAATTAAACCATTAGGTTACTATATTTAGATCGCGGTAATTACCCCTCCCCTGTGGGTTTTCGGACTAGTGGCGTTTTGAGACTAGTGGGGCTTTCGGATGTGCGGTTTTCGGAATAGTGCGAGGGATTTCGGACATTGGCGCCGTCGGACTAGCGAGCTGCTAACGGGCCAACAACAACAACTCGGAAAAGTTTCCAACTTCGCGCGTTGTATTTCAGGTGTCGGTTTTCAGGATCTATTTGGCGTGTGTCGCCCTAAATCAAACGTTGTACATCGGGCCGCATTACGTGCGGGCTCTTGCACGCGGAGCCAGTGTTCATACAGTAGGCGTTTGTAAGCTTTTTATTCCTATCGGTGATATAACGTGCTTCACATTAATTATTCAAACGAAACCCTATAATAATCCACAACTTTTACGATAGATGAAAGAATTAACACTCCCTTCAGATATTTCGCGGAAGACTGGCGGTCGCGGGTTATTTTGATAACCTTGCAGCTGTTGTTAGGTCTGTGTCGGGGCTTTGTTCCTCTAGTCGGGTCTCTCTCATCTCTCTCTCTCTCTCCTCCTCTCGGTCTCTCTGCTCGCTCTCTCTCTCTCGGTCGTTCTCTTCTCTACTGCTGCTCTCCCTCTCTCCTTTATCTCTCTCAAATTTTATCTCTCGCTGGGCTCTCTGCCTCTTCTTTTTTTTTTCTCTCTGCTCTCTCTCAGCCTTTTATCTCTCTCGCTATCGTCATGCTCTGATTTCTCTTTCTCCCTTTCCCCCTCTCTCTATCTCTCTCTCACTCTCACTCACTCTCCAAATCATCTCCGCAGCGCTCGAACTGAGAGAAGACGTGCACACGACGCTGCAGCCCGGTCACGTCGTATCGATGGAGCCAATGATCATGGTACCTCAGGGACAGCCCGGGGAGGGAGCGTACAGGGAGCACGACATTCTCATTATCCACGCCGACCACACTGAGAACATCACCAAGTTCCCCTTCGGTCCCGACTCTCTCATCATCGCCGGAAATCGGCAGGAAAGCATTAAGCTGAACACGTCGGCGGAACGTCGTCGCGTCAACACGTCGGACGTGCCTTAATCCGACGCGTTCCACACGCATTTCGCCTTTTGGGTAACGCCTTAACGAACACATGATATATATATGTTTATGCTGTGATGCATTCTAGTTTTATATCTTACGTGCCTTGTCACTGCTACACGGGGCAGTTGAGCCATCGCCCTGGTGAGATTGATTCACAGTTGGTTTGACACCAATCAGCGTTTCGAATGTGGCGTTCTAAAAACGCTGCGTAGTAGCGAAGTGTCCGAATATCTGTCGGTTTGAAGTGAACGCGAGAAAAACGCGCAAAGAAACTGGACTAGCTGGCCGAACACGTCGGTTCGGAAGTGGTTATCGCACACGCAGACGGATGGATCAATGAAAAAGCAGAGAGCGACTTTAAATCCAGGCACGCCAGGCCAGGCACGCCAGGCAAATCCAGGTCGCTATGCCAGGTCGCTCTGGCATAGTTATTTTTAGGCGCGCGCGCTGTGCACGTGCACGTGCACTGCATTATAATTTGTGAAAGAGATATGATCACCATCAGCATCTAATCGAAGGAAAATCAACGCGTGCGGTTTTTTTCTGTGGTAATCGATGCGTGCACTCGGAATAGAAACAGGAAACGGTGGGCCAAACCGCTTTTCGCGCCAGCTTCGATAAACCTAGCCGTTATTTATAACATTCGAGTGACAGAATGCGCTTCTCTCATTACCCGCTGTGATTGTTCTTGCCCAGCTCGACGCTGGTTAAAGGTCGAAATATTCATAAAGACAGCGCGCAGTTGTGGGCGGTATACGCCACACGGATCTTGACGCTTACGGTCCCTTGGAGTCATCAGCTGGGAACCTGTTAACACGCGTGTGGGTAAAGTGTTGCGAACGATGGTGCTAGTGTCGCAAAATACGCAAGGGATGCCAATCGCGCTGTACGCTTCGTATCCTGCATGTATGCAAGCGTTGGGATGTGGTGTTCGTTTTCTACGTCAGAGAGGTGAATTGATATTTATAGATTACGTAAATATATTTTCGCATTATTAGAGTGTGCACAACTCATAATATATTCACCTGCACCGAGTGAAATGATACAGTCAATGAACTTTATTGTATGGAGAAATGCAGGCAGCGGATAGTATTTCTTTATCATAGGAATCTGCGATCATAACAACGTAAAGGAGCATGCAAACGTTGTTAATGCGGATGAAGGCGCGTAGTGCCATCTATCGGCCGATAACACTACCACTGCAGAGAGGGGAAAAGCTGCGCGAGAATTCTATTCATACGACGAAACGGCATAAACACTAGTCTCTATTTGCACTCGATATTTACTGCTACATTGTGATAAGGCATTGTGAGATTCTCAGTTAACGATCTAGTATTTCAGTTAGTGTTATTTTTTATTATAAAATATAATATGTATATGCGATCTACGTATTATTTTTACTGATTTGTTGGAAGTGCCAGTGGTTCGAGTGTGCTTTAGCTGCTTCCAATAATATACTGATAGAAGCCGCATATGTGTGCGTATGTTTTCGGTTCGAGCTTGTTTCGTGAGGGTTAAAGTAATCGTCGTTCTCTAAAACACAGTTATATTTAGATGTGTCTGAGCATTTCCCCGAAAAGTTCCAGAACTGCGCGCGAAGGTTTGGCCTTGAGCCAACGCGCGCATGAGAGAAATATGTTTGTTGAAATCCTCCTCTAGAATGTGCTTTTTTCGCAGGTACCATCCGGCCTGTCTCGTGTTATCTGAGCATTTCATTGGTTACATAAAAAATGATAAAATGTTACATAAAATTTATTACATGGGGCTCACGAAAAGGCCTTGAAAGTCATACAGTTCACACTGTTTGTTATTTGCAAAAACACGTTTACGCTCGCACATCAGAACAGCCATGATTTCAAGGCTGTAAAGGGGAAAAATAAACTAGAGCAGAGGAGGAGGGAAAGGAATATGCAAGATAAGGTGAAGTCGGAGTAAAACAGAGAGGACGCTGGAGGTAATAGAGGGCGAGAGGACGCTGGAGGTGATAGAGATACAGAGGAAGGGAGGAGGGGGAGAAACAGAAGGAAAACAAAAAAGAGCGGGGAGGAGAAGGTCAAAAACAGGGAAACAAGTAAAAATAACTTCACCTCGCGTTTACCTATTTTCTGCGTGGTGTATAAATATATTCAGTCAAACAAAAACAATCATTGTAATTATCCCCGTCGTTCAACCCCCTCCCCCAATAAATCCACAAAAAAGTATTTGTTCCACATCATAGTAGTAGTCACTTGTCAGTATAGTTGTCTGGTGTATTTCGCGCAGTTGATTCAGCCGCATGATAAAATCAGGAGTAGATAATAAAAGATTATTATTATTATTATTCTATTATCTACTCCTGATAAAATCATATTTGATCTCGCATATTTTACTGCGTGATACAGTCAGTCGCCGTTATAAAATTAACCTAACAATAAAAATATACATAAATGATAATAAAAAACCCGTTATTACCTCTATCGTTCAGAATCCTGGATCCTCCATTTTTTCACACATTTTATTTTTGCGCTTTGCAGGCGAACTCCATGTTTTCCCATGCGGAGATGGAGCGACGTCTGTCGCTGCTGCGCGCGCACATGGCCGACAACGACATCTCCGCTACCGTCCTCACCTCCATGCAAAACGTCTGCTACTTCACCGGCTTTCTCTACTGCTCGTTCGGTCGCCCTTACGGCACCGTCGTCACAGCCGACAAATGCCTGACGATCGCAGCAGGAATCGACGGCGGCCAGCCGTGGCGACGTTCCCACGGCGACGTCGTCATCGTCACCGACTGGCAGAAAGGGAATTTCTTCCACATCGTCGGCACGATTCTAGCCGACGTCCGGGGAAGCGTCGGCTTCGAACACGACCACGTGACCGTCGACACTCTACGCGCTTTCGACGTCGCCTTGCCGACGCATACGAAGGTGGACGTCGCCGACGCGACGATGCGCATGCGCACGATAAAGTCCGCCGAAGAGTTTGACGTCATTCGACACGGAGCGAGGGTGGCAGATATAGGGGGCGTTGCGGTTGTTAATGCGATGATAGAGGGCGCGTCGGAAGTGGAGGTCGCCATCGCTTCCACGGACACGATGATCAGAGAGATTGCTACGACGTTCCCCGACAGCGAAATACGCGACAGTACGTATCATACTCTACCGCATGCCTTGTGGGGGGGGCATTCCCTTATAATACGCGACAGAATGCCTTGTGGGGGGCATTCCCTTATAATACGCTACAGAATACCTTGTGGGGGGCATTCCCTTATAACACGCTACAGAATACCTTGTGGGGGGCATGAAATATTTTACTTCAACTGTGTCACTTACATGAAGTTTATATTTTAAGGCAAGATTTGATGGTTGTACGGGTATATCTGCTAGTATATATAATTCGCGCAATCTTGATAACTACATCTTGTGTGATTGCAGCATGGACGTGGTTTCAGTCCGGGAATGAACACAGATGGCGCTCCACAACCCTGTCACTACCAGAAAGCTGCAAAATGGCGACAACTGCTCTCTCAACTGTTTCCCGATGATACAGGGGTAGGTACCAACTCCGTGCTAAACAAGGGGTAGGATGGGTGGGGATTAGGGTGGGGGAGGGACGGGGAAAGGGCTGTGGCTGGCCGAAGGAAGGAAGGGGTGGAGAAGCTGAGGGAGGAGTATTAGGAAGAGGAACTAGACAGAGGAAGAATGAAAAAAAGATAAAGGAGAGAGTAATTGGGTGAGCGGGGTAGAGGTGAGCTAAATGAAAATACATAAAGCGAAGAAGAAGTGGAAGAGGAAGAGGAAGAGGAAGGAAGGAAGAGGAAGAGAAGAGAAGAGGAAGAGGAAGAGAAGAGGAAGAGGAAGTGGAAAAGTGAAGAGGAGAGAAAAGAGTGACTTAAAGGGGAAAGCAAACAGCTGCATATATAGGGGTAAGCTGCTTGGGGGGGGGGTTAGAGTGAA
>NW_014578518.1:36030-38374 GCF_000485595.1 Priapulus caudatus
TGCGCATGCGCGCGAACCGTGCAGTGCCGTCTGAGGCAAACATTATAATATAGCTTGCTGAGGGAAACAGGGGATGGGAGACTGAGGAAAGGCGGCAGGAAAAATAGCTGGGGGCGGTAGAAGAAGAAGGAGGCTGAGCGAGGGACAGGGGAGGCAAGGGGTAGGACGCGAGGGCATAAAGTAAATGTTTTGTACCCTACATGCTAGGGCGCTCTCCTAATTATAAACACAGGTCTACTGATAAAAGTTTATTAGGGAAATCTATGCGGCGATACCCCCTAACCATATTAAATGCATATTCATCACAAAATATAACTCTTCTGGTAAGTTATTGCGCATGCGCTAACACACTAACGTAGCCAGATTGTGTACTGGCTGGTATACGCAGCGGGGACTTTACATGCAAGGTCTGCCTCTTATTTATTAAATGTCTACTGATAGAATGTTATTATATAAATCTATGCTAGAATAACTCCTCTTCATTTTAAATGCATAATCTTTGCAAAATACGATTTCTCTCGGGAGATATTGCGCATGCGCGAGCACCGTGTTAGGCGTGCAGTGCCGTCTGAGAAAAACTTCATAATATAGCTTGCTGCGGGGGAGAGGGGATGGGAGACGGAGGAAAGGCGGAAGGGAAGATAGCTGGGGGCGGTAGAAGAAGAAGGAGCCTGAGCGAAGGACAGGGGAGGCAAGAGGAAGGTATAAAGTAGGTGTTTTGTATCCTACATGCTAGGGCGCTCTCCTAGTTATAAACACAGGTCTACTGATAAAAGTTTATTAGGGAAATCTATGCTGAGATACCCCCTAACCATTTTAAATGCATATTCATCACAAAATATACCTCCTCTGGTGGGATATTGCGCATGCGCTAACACACTAACGTAGCCAGATTGTGTACTGGCTGGTATACGCAGCGGGGACCTTACATGCAAGGTCTTCCTCCTATTTATTAAAATTACATGCAAGGCCTTCCTCCTATTTATTAAACGATGTCTACTGATGGAATATTATCATATAAATCTATGCTAGGATAACTCCTCTTCATTTTAAATGCATAATCTTTGCAAAATACGATTTCCCTCGGGAGATATTGCGCATGCGCGAGCACAGTGTTAGGCGTGCAGTGCCGTCTGAGAAAAACTTATAATATAGCTTGCTGCGGGGGAGAGGGGATGGGAGACGGAGGAAAGGCAGAAGGGAAGATAGCTGGGGGCGGTAGAAGAAGAAGAAGCCTGAGCGAGGGACAGGGGAGGCAAGAGGAAGGACACGAGAGCATAAAGTAGGTGTTTTGTACTCTACATGCTAGGGCGCTCTCCTAATTATAAACACAGGTATACTGATAAAAGGTTATTAGGAAAATATATGCTGAGATACCTCCTAACCATTTTAAATGCATATTCATCACAAAATGTAACTCCTCTGGTGAGATATTGCGCATGTGCTAACACACTAACGTTGCCAGATTGTGTACTAGCTGGTATACGCAGCCGGGACCTTACATGCAAGGTTTTCCTCCTATTTATTAAATGATGTCTACTGATAGAATGTTATCATATAAATCTATGCTAGGATCACTCCTCTTCATTTTAAATGCATAATATTTGCAAAATACGATTGCTCTCGGGAAAGACCACACCCAAGTGTGGCTTTAGGCCACCTCGTCCCCCGTCGTGGCCTCCAGCCCCCGTCAGCTCACTCCGACAATAACCCTTCCACGACCGAAAATGATTATTTTTGTTTACGTATTTTAGTAATGCTAAATGAAGTTACCATGGTATATGCCGAATGTATTACCCATAGGCATAGATATAGCATTAAATTGGAGAAAAAAAAACAAGACAAGCGCCAGTGTAGCACTCGGTAAGTTATTAGTAGCACGTTATAGTGTTGCCGGCGTTATATTTGTATGACGGGGGCCTAAGGCCACCTATATAGAATTCTAATAATAGTGTATAATGCGGGCCCAAGACCACATATATAGTATTTGTATGACGGCGGCCTAAGGCCACCTATATAGAATTTTAATAATAGAATAGTGTATGATGGGGGCCAAGGCCACATATATAGTATTTGTATGACGGCGGCCTAAGGCCACCTATATAGAATTTTAATAATAGAATAGTGTATGATGGGGCCAAGGCCACATATATAGTATTTGTGTGACGGGGACCTAAGGCCACCTATATAGAATTTTACTAATAGTGTATGCTGGGGGCCCAAGGCCACATATATATAGCATATGTATGACGGGGGCCTAAGGCCACCTATATAGAATTGTAATAATAGTGTATGATGGGGGCCCAAGGCCACATATATATAGCATATGTATGACGGGGGCCTA
>NW_014578518.1:38384-39949 GCF_000485595.1 Priapulus caudatus
TCTATGCTGGGATACCCCTAACCATTTTAAATGCATACTCATTACAAAATATAACTCCTCTGGTGAGATATTGCACATGTGCTAACACGCTAACGTAGCCAGATTGTGTACTGGCTGGTATACGCAGCGGGGACATTACATGCAAGGTCTTCCTCCTATTTATTAAAAGATGTCTAATGATAGAATGTTATCATATAAATCTATGATAGGATCACTCCTCTTCATTTTAAATGCATAATCTTGGCAAAATACGATTGCTCTCGGGAAAGACCACATCCAAGTGTGGCTTTAGGCCACCTCGTCCCCCGTCGTGGCCTCCAGCGCCCGTCAGCTCACTCCGACAATAACCCTTCCACGACCGAAAATGGTTATTTTTGTTTACGTATTTTAGTAATACCAAATCAAGTTACCATGGTATATGCCGATTGTATTACCCATAGGCATAGATATAGCATTAAATTGGAGAAAAAACAAGACAAGCGCCAGTGCAGCACTCGGTAAGTTATTAGTAGCACGTTATAGTGTTGCCGTCGTTATATTTTTGTATGACGGGGGCCTAAGGCCACCTATATAGAATTGTAATAATAGTGTATGATGGGGGCCCAAGGCCACATATATATAGCATATGTATGACGGGGGCCTATGGCCACCTATATAGTATTGTAACAATAGAATAGTGTAGGGGGGCCCAAGGCCACATATATAGCATTTGTATGACGGGGGCCTAAGGCCACTTATATAGTATTGTAATAATAGAATAGTGTATGATGGGGGACCAAGGCCAAATATATAGTATTTGTATGACGGGGGCCTAAGGCCACCTATATAGTATTGTAATAATAGTGTATGATGGGGGTCCAAGGCCACATATATAGTATTTGTCTGGCGGGGGCCTAAGGCCATCTATATAATATTGTAATAATAAAATAGTTTATGATGGGGGCCCAAGGCCACATATATAGTATTTGTATGGCGGAGGCCTAAGGCCACCTATATAATATTGTAATAATAAAATAGTTTATGATGGGGGCCCAAGGCCACATATATAGTATTGTATATGACGATGGTCTAATGCCATCTATATAGTATTGTAATATAGTGATGTATGCGGGCGGCCCACCAAGGCCACATATATAGTATTGTGTAAGAAGGGGGCCTAAGGCCTCCTATATAGTAGTGTGTGGTAAGCCTCGGTTGTAAGCTATACCGCCTCCAGCAAAGAAAAGTAGGCTGCATCACTTGCACAGTGTATTATTGCGCCAGCGGGGCCTTACTTGGATGTGGATATCTGTTGCTTGCGCTAAAATGCGGGTTCGCGCATGCGCAGTAACTCACTAGATAATTGATATTTTGATTCAAAAATGTATTTAAACTGGAGCGGGGGTACCCGTGTGTAGATTTATGGGATAAAAGTCTATTACTATGGCTCTGGTAAAAGATGGTACGACGCCCTAGCTTGCAGGGTACCCTGGACATAGTGTTTCTGGGAGCATTCTCTCAGATACATGTACGTGTATATATTCGTCAATCCGAATCGCGTCTCCGGCTTCGCGCATGCGCAGTAT
>NW_014578518.1:43491-44575 GCF_000485595.1 Priapulus caudatus
GCGCGCACCGTGTTAGGCGTGCAGTGCCGTCTGAGGCAAACATTATAATATAGGTTGCTGAGGGGGAGAGGGGATGGGAGACTGAGGAAAGGCGGCAGGGAAGATAGCTGGGGGTGGTAGAGAAAGAAAGAAGCTGAACGAGGGACAGGGGAGGCACGAGGAAGGACGCGAGGGCATGAAGTAGGTGTTTTGTACCCTACATGCTAGGGCGCTCTCCTAATTATAAACACATGTCAACTGATAAAAGTTCATTAGGGAAATCTATGCTGAGATACCCCCTAACTATTTTAAATGCATATTCATCACAAAATATAACTCCTCTGGTGAGATATTGCGCATGCGCTAACACACTAACGTAGCCAGATTGTGTACTGGTTGGTATACGCAGCGGGGACCTTACATGCAAAGTCTTCCTCCTATTTATTAAATGATGTCTACTGATGGAATGTTATAATATAAATCTATGCTAGGATAACTCCTCTTAATTTTAAATAAATAATCTTTGCAAAATACGATTTCTCTCGAAGGATATTGCGCATGCGCGCGCCTCGTGTTAGGCGTGCAGTGCCGTCTGAGGCAAACATTATAATATAGGTTGCTGAGGGAAAGAGGGGATGGGAGACTGAGGAAAGGCGGCAGGAAAGATAGTTGGGAGCGGTAGAAGAAGAAAGAAGCTGAGCGAGGGACAGGGGAGGCAAGGGGTAGGACGCGAGGGCATAAAGCAGATATTTTGTACTCTACATGCTAGGGCACTCTCCTAGTTATAAACACAGGTCTACCGATAACAATTTACCACAGAAATCTATGCTGAGATACCCCCTAACCATTTTAAAT
Source organism: Priapulus caudatus (assembly GCF_000485595.1). Taxonomy (NCBI): domain Eukaryota; kingdom Metazoa; phylum Priapulida; class Priapulimorpha; order Priapulimorphida; family Priapulidae; genus Priapulus; species Priapulus caudatus. The sequence goes on from NW_014578518.1 coordinate 44,326, forward strand.
GTATATTCATCACAAAATGTAACTCCACTGGTGAGATATTGCGCATGCGCTAACACACTAACGTAGCCAGATTATGTCCTGGCTGGTATACGCAGCGGGGACCTTACATGCAAGGTCTTCCTGCTATTTATTAAATGATGTCTACTGATGGAATGTTATCATACAAATCTATGCTAGGATAACTCCTCTTCATTTTAAATGCATAATCTTTGCAAAATACGATTTCTTTCGGGGGATATTGCGCATGCGC
>NW_014578518.1:47304-51704 GCF_000485595.1 Priapulus caudatus
CACACACACACACACACACACACACACACACACACACACACACACACACACACACACACACACGCACACCCACACGCACACCCACACGCATACACATACAAACACACCCCGTGGTGATCCGATTAATATATATTATAAATCCAAACTAATCAAACGGCTCGAACCTAACAAAAATCTGGGTGTGTGTGTACAGACTACAGCATCACGCATGAGTGAATACCCGTCCTCGCGCTAGATGGCGCCAGCGACGCTCTCACATGTGCAGAGCGCCGTGCGGCGGCATAAACCGGTACTCAGAGTGACTGTAGAGCGGTTGGTGAACCTCCGGTCTTGAAACAATCGTGGGAATCGAACGCGAATGCTGCGTGAAGTCGCTCTCCCAGGCTCTCGCCTTCTCGGTGTGTCTCGCGTGGTGGTGGTGGCCGTGGGGGCGGTGCGTGGCCGAGGGAGGACCCTGGTAAGGAGCGGGAGGCGCCGCGGTGGAAGAGGAACCCGATCTTCGATCTCCCGAGCGATCGCGGGGTCTCCGGTGATGATGATGATGTTGATGTTGATGATGATGATGACTGCGTTTGCTGCGGTGCTCTTGCTTCGGCCGACGCTCTTTTGATTTCGACGTTTTCGTCGTCTTCGTCGGCGGCGGCGGAGCAGCGACGTCGGTCGGCGGCGGCGTCGGTTCGTCGGCGGGGTGGCGCTGGCGTCGCGCGTACGCCTCTTCTCTCTCCTTCTGCAGGTAGTCGCGGTACATATGATGCAGCGACTTCAACGTCACCGACGCCTTTTTGATCTTGCGCACGAAGGCCGACGACTCCTTCTGCCGACCACCACCACCATCGGTCGTCGGCTGCGGTACCGCGCCCTCTATCGGCTGCGGCGCGCCTTCTACCGGCGGCGGCGGATTGCAGTATACCCGCGCGATTCCGTCGCCAGGTGGCGCGCGGTACGAACTCGGCTGCAGCAGCGCCGAGCGGCTGGTCTTCGTGTCGGCGGAGTTGTCGGACGACGCGCCGACCGTGTCTGCCGACGACATGTTGTAGCGACCGTAGCCGAGCGACGATGACGTCAGCGTCATGTCGGACGGCGGCGGCTTGGCGAGGGTCGCTGTCACGTGGTCGTTGATGGCTTCAGAGCTGGCGCGTAGAGGGGAGCCGTAGTCTGGGTGCTTGGTGATGGAGCTGTCCACGGACACGCACTGCAACACAGGGAGCATTTATATATATATATATATAATATATATATATATATTAATTATGTTAATCATGTTAATTTACCTTGTTGTAAACAAATAAATAACTAAATAATAATAAAACATAACTAACTAAAAAATATTTTCCCTATTCCCCCGATGTCCTGCTTATAAAATATCCTATCCTGTTCTCCTTTCTTCCCACTCTCCCTCCAACTCGCGCCTCTTCTCGTCTCTCTCTCCTCTCTCACTCTCTCTCTCTTTCTCTCTCTCGCTCGTGCTTCTCATCTCTCTCTCTGTGCCTGTCTCGTCTCTCTCGTCTCGTCTCTCATCCTCCTCTCGTCTCTCTCTCTCTCTCCATCTCTCTTTCCTCTGCCTCTGTTCTCAGTCTCGTCAGCTCTTCTCCTCTCTCTCTCTCTCTCTCTGCTCCAGCCAGCAGTAGCACAGCACAACAGCCCACGCGCACCAAAACACGGCAGCCAGCAGCAGCAGCATCAGCATGCAGCAGCAGGCCAAGCACAGCAACCACCTAACTTAACCGCAGCAATCAGCAAGCACCGAGCCACTCACCACCCTACCTAGCAGCAACAGCAGCAGCAGCAAGCAGCACCACCCACCAACCAACTTCCGACACCACACCCGCACCACACACCACCACCACCACACCAGCACCTGGCAGCGCAGCAGGCAGCTACATGCACCACCACACACCACCCCCCAGCCACCACCGACCCGTACCGATCAACCGCACCACCACCAGGGGCCCACCAAGCACCCACGCTCCACCGCACCACAGCCACCACTCAGCCACCACCTACAACCACCACCACCACCAACCCGCACACCCACCACCACACCCCACCACCATAGCCGACCACACTCACCACCACCACCACCACCCCACACACCCACCACCACCACCACCTACCACCACGCCGACCACCTCCCACCACCAGCAGCCCCACCGACCACCAGCCACAACACCACCTTCCACCACCAGCAGCACCACTCACTTTTGGGGGCGACCACCCCACCACCACCCCACACCCACCACCACCACCACCCCCCCACCACCACCACCACCGACCCACCCCCACCCACCACCAGACCACCACACACACCGACCACCACAACCACCAGCGTGGCGACCACCGCACCACCGATGGCACCTCCATTCCACCCAACCACATCACCCCCACCACCGACCTCCACCACCAGCACGCAGCCGACCACCACCACACCAACCACCACCACCGACCACACTTCCACCCCCCACCACCACGCACCGAACACCCCCACCACCACCACCATTTCTACCCGACCCACCACCCACCGCACCCACCACCACCAGCCCACCACTACAACTATCCCACCACCACCACCCACCACACTAACACCACCACACACCCCACCCCCGTCACCACCACCACCACCACCACAACCACTCTAGGCAGGGCTTCACCACCACCACTCACCCACCACCAACACCACCACCACCACTCACCACAGCACCACCACCAACCACGCACCACCACCTACCACCACCATACTACATGACTAACCACCACCTACCACCGACCGACCACCACCACTCACCACCAACCACCCACCACCCCAACCAGCACCACCAGCCAGCACCCACCATCCGACCTCCACCACAGAACACCAGCCACCACCACCACCACCGACCCACCACGCCACACCCCACCACCACCACCTACAATCCACCACCACCACCACCACGCACACCACACACTCACCCCACCTTACTACACCCACCTACCACTACAACTACCAACCACCGACGCACCGACCACCCCACACACCACCACCACCACCCCACCTACCCCACCCCCACCACAACCACCCACCATCACCGGACCACCACCACCGACCAGTCCTACCACCAGCAGGAGCAGCAGCACCACCACCGCACCACCACCATCAACCCATCACCACCAGCCACCATCACCACACCGCCAACCACCAACCAGCAGCAACGCAGCAACACTAATGAAGCAAGCGTACGTCATTAATCTATGTAGACTGGCCAGATTCGCTCGTGAGGCATCCGACCCCCCGCCTCCCCTTTCGCCATGATTCCCGATATGCATTATCCCGTTTTTGCACTTCTCTCGCGAAGCGGGGAAAGAGAAAGACAAATCAACGGATGTTAATTATATAATAAGGAGGCTGTTACTGGCTCTATGTGCTATCCATTATCCCCCGGGAGACAGATATCTTGGAAAGTCGATAGCCGACGATGACCGACGGTGTGGGGAGGGGAAGTCAGAAAGGGAAAGGGAAAGGAAGGGGAAGGGGATGGGGAAGGGAAGGTGAAATGGAGGAGGTGAAGGGAATATGAAGAGGGAAATAAAGGGGAAGAGAAGTAGGAAGGGAAAAGGGAAAAATGAAGGGAAAGGTTATATCCTCCTCTGCCGCGGTACGTACGGACGGCACGGGCGGTTATTCTTTCCGCTTTTGCTGATTACGTGATTTTCTAGCCTTCAGGAATATCGGTGCCCATCGAACGCGCCTTTCTGCTATTTCAATTGGGGGGGACTCTCGCTTGCTGATCTTGAAGCTGAAGCCTAATGCTGAGCGCTGAGTGCTGAGTTTAATCGGCATCTATCTGACTCGTTGATAGCATCGGATGTGAAGTACTCATTTTACAAATCTCATCTCGCGCACGCCCCGTCAAGATGCGTGGAATATTTTAACCAAATTCGTTATCTTTCTAACGCGGGATTTTTGATCCTTACGTGTTTTTGTTCTATTTCATGTTGCCTTTCTCTCATCTAGTAATTGGCATTGCTACGGATATTGCGTGTTTTCTCGTGGTGGAGGAGACTCCTGATCGGGCTGATAATTGCGGTGCTCTAACTTTCTCGCAACTCGTCTCAAGCCGTTCCCATTCGATTTGCCCTTTACTAGTTCTTCAGGCTCTAACATTATCTGTTTGCTTTATCTACTTCTTTAGCAACTGTGTCTCGGTATGCGTCCTGTCTCCGCGTCTTTGCGTTCAAAACCTCAATTCAAACGTTGCCCTAACACTCACTTTGGCCTATTCTCTCCTTGTCCTCTCTCTCATCTCTCTCTCTCTTCTCTCGTCTTCCTCTCTCCTCTTCTCTTCTCCTCATCTCTCTCTCCGTCTCGTCGTATCACTCGACTCTGCTCTCTCTCTCTCTCCTCTCCTCTCTACTCCTCTCTCTCC
>NW_014578518.1:53781-57490 GCF_000485595.1 Priapulus caudatus
TCCTCCCCCTCCTCTTCCTCTCCGCCCATCCCAACCTCCTCTTCCTCCCCCTCCTCCTCCTCTCCGCCTATCCCAACCTCCTCCTCCTCCCCCTCCTCTTCCTCTCCGCCCATCCCAACCTCCTCCTCCTCCCCTTCCTCCTCCTCTCCGCCCATCCCAACTTCCTCCTCCTCCCCCTCCTCTTCCTCTCCGCCCATCCCAACCGCATCCTCCTCTCCCTCCTCCTCCTCTCCGCCCATCCCAACCGTCATTCTCTGTTTTGCCCACTAGTATATAATTAGCCGAAGGCACGAGCTCTCGCACGCGGTCACGTGACGTGAAGCCATTCGGGGCTTCGCCAGCCCCTGGTGGAGAAATTGCCTCTCGGTGTATTACAGCCGACGTCGTGTTTTTTTATCGTCGTCGCTGTCGTGGTCGTCGTCGTCGACGGGTGTTTTGTATTCTCACCGCTCGCATGGTCATAATCGGGTCTTAATAGCGGATGCTGCCAGCATGCGGCTATTACTAGCTAGTGCCGCACGGATAACCATTGATGTAGCGGCGAATCTCTCTCACGTCGGCTCATCAAAGGGAAACCCGCCGCCGTCGTCTGTTTGCTATGAGCAGCACATCACTTTTGTCAAACTAGCATTTGTCACTGCGTTCGGTCGGTAAATCGCTGCCGCATGTTTTTGGTTTTTTTAGTTTACATTTTCGAGAACTAGTCAAAACCATTTTAACGACGCCCCGCAGTGCTTTTCTTCGCTTCCCTGGCTCTCACTCTCCCCTTACCTCCACGCGTGCAGACTTTGATTTATACTTGAACTTGAATCGAGCTGATTGATCGAGTCGGGGGTGTTTTTTGGAAAAGGTTTTCTCCTTTGCGAAGGTTTTTCGACCGTCGCGTCGCGGGCCATTTTTTCCCGGAAGTGTCGTCGGCTGCAAGAGTCAAACGTCGCCAAGACAAAGCCGCCGTCGCGACGACAAACGCCGTCGGGAGTTGTTCACCCGAGTTGCCGACGTCGTTAGAACTCGAAACGACGAAAAACATCAAAATCGAACCGCCTCCACGATGTTGAATTGATGGCGGCCTCCTTCGCAGCCGTATTATTTTCGCATTTGTACGTTGTTAACGGGCAGAGAGAAGGAAAAAGCGAGCAAGACGAAGTAGGAGAAGGAAGAGTAGTGGGAGGAGGAGAAAGAGGAGGAGAAGGAGGAGGCGGAGGAGGAGAAAGAGAAGGAGGAGGAGGAAAAGGAGAAAGAGAAGGAGATGAAGGGGAAAGAGGAAGAGAAGGAGGAGGAGGGGAAGGAGAAAGAGAAGGAGGAGGAGAAGGAGGAGAAAGAGAAGGAGAAGGGGAAGGAGTAGGCAGGGAGGAGGGGTGCTAAAGGAGGAGGGAAATAAGGTGCAGAGATGAATGAATAGTAGGCGAAGGAGAAGGAGAAGGAGAAGACAGATAGGAGAAGGAGAAGTAGGAGAAGGCAGAAAGGAGGAGGAAAAGGACTTGACGTAAAGCTTAACCTGCTATATGAGTATCTACGCACTACATGCTATATGCTACTCGTCGGCACCAAACACGTGTGTTAAGTTTCCCCCTCTCCGACCACAGCGATGACGATATGCTGCATATATTCGCTAAGCAAAAATTATTCGTATCTCGCCTTGTAACAGCTATCTTTAACCAGACGCGAGTACTTGAAGAAGGAGCAGAGATGAAAGAGGAGGCAGAAAAGAAGGGGGAGGAAAAGGCAGAGCGCGTGTGCAGCAGAGAGAGCTCGTATTTCTCCCTGCGGAACTCACGTTACTTAATCTTCTTTGTAGTCGTAAGTGGTGTCCCCTGCACCCCGGGGTACGGTGACAAGGTAGTCCGTGTATATCTCACTAGCTGTGTTCGATATGAAGTTTAGATAGGATATGATAGTTAGATAGTATCTGTAGATAGTTGAAGATATTATAATATGATTAGTTAGATATGAAGTTCAAGTTTCGTACACGAGTTATAGCGATAGAGCACCACGCCTTCTCTCTTTTACGGACTCTTTAGGCCGACCTTTTTCACGGACTCTTTGAGTGTTGTGTGTGTGAGTGCTTTACGACCTTTGATGGTTCTTTTACGTTTCCAGTAATGGAGACGGGGAGGCTATATTACGCGGTCATGCGAGCGACGTGCGTGACTGCTAGAGATCTTGTGATCTCACTTACGACACAGTCACCGGCACGGGGGGAGGTGTGTGTGTGCGTGCGTGCGTGTGTGTGTGTGTGTGTGTGTGTGTGTGTGTGTGTGTGCGTGTGTGTGTGTGTGTGTGTGTGTGTGTGTGTGTGTGTGTGTGTGTGTGTGTGTGTGTGTGTGTGTGTGTGTGTGTGTGTGTGTGTGTGTGTGTGTGTGTGTGTGTGTGTGTGTGTGTGTGTGTGTGTGTGTGTGTGTGTGTGTGGCGGAGGGGGGTTGTCATTTGCCAGCACGCGATGTCGTCTGCGACTGCGGTGATCATCTGGCGAATTCGGCTCATCAGTCGTTCCGTCAGCGAACCGGATTCGAATCTCGTTGACAGGTTTTTGAAAACTGCGTCATTATCCAGCCAGCCGCCAATTTATGAGAAGTGCGTCATTTTTTGATGGTTAGGTGAAAGCCAATGCCGCCATTGATGCCCCCCCTCCCGCTACGCCGCCATTGTTAATCCGTTGATACCCGCACCGCCATTGTTGATTCATTGTTATCTGCACCTCCATTGTTGATTCATTGTTATCTGCACCGCCATTGTTGATTCATTGTTATCTGCACCGCCATTGTTGATTCATTGTTATCTGCACCGCCATTGTTGATTCATTGTTATCTGCACCGCCATTGTTGATTCATTGTTATCTGCACCGCCATTGTAGATCCGTGGCTATTAACGCTGCTATGGTTGATCCATTGTTTTCTCTGCCATTGTTCCTCTATTGCTTTCCCCCGCCATTGTTGCTACATTACTTTCTCCGCCCATGTTTGATCCGTTACCACCTGCGCTTCGGTACGCGCACCTAGCGACCGCAGTAACCGGAGGTGTAGCGAGCCCCCAAAGACTCCCAAATTGGATGACGTTGCACAAACATGCCATTACACGCATCGAGTTTCGGGTTCTTACGAAGTGAATTGAATTAGCTAAAAGGGATACTTTGGCAACGGAGAGTCTAATGTGTGGGAGAATGCGTTCGTATAGCGGCAGTAGCTTTTGCTGGAGGCGTGTTGTTGGTCTCAGGTGGTCGCTGAGGTTGATTGCTCGTGCAGTGACCCTCACCAACAAAAATGCGAAGGTTGGCAATGAAGAGAGCAAAAAAGGAGGAAACGAGAGAAAAACGAAAGACAGATACACACGCGCACGCGCGCGCACACGCACACGCACACGCACACGCACACGCACACGCGCGCTCACACACACACACACACACACACACACACACACACACACACACACACACACACTACACAGCACAACACACAACACAATATATACTATATAGAGAGCCCGGGGATGTAGAGGAGAAGAAGCATCGCTTTAGCTTAAAGAAGGAAGATAGCGCCGAGTAAATTTTCGTCTGAACTGAAAGAAAATTTATTCAAACCAGCAATCGCCCGCTCCTGCTGGTTATAATATCTGTAGCACTGTAGCTTGCGGAGTATCGCGTCAGCCGACTCTCCCTCCGCTCATCCCATTTTCCTCCTGCCCTCTCTCTACACGGCGCACACACCAATAA
>NW_014578518.1:58887-60840 GCF_000485595.1 Priapulus caudatus
GTGCGTGCGTGCATGCGTGCGTGCGTGTGTGTGTGCGTGCGTGCGTGCGTGCGTGCGTGCGTTGCTGATGCGTGGGAGCGTGCCAATACGTGATGATCGTGTGTGAGTGCCGTACTACTACGCGTGCGTGCACGCCGCGTGTGCGTGCGTGCGCGTGCGTGCGTGCGTGTGCACGTGTCTACACCGACTACATCCCGTAGAATGAGATCGCCCGTAACACGAAAAAAACCCTCTCCCACCTTCAAAAAACCATCGCCACCGATCCATCGCGTTGCCACGTGCATTGAGCGCCGACGAACTCACGGCGACGACGGGGAATGACGTCAGTCAAAGGCAGACGAATTAACACGAGCGGGTTGTGTTCGTTAAGCGCATTGTGGAGGTGTACGTACACTGCCGAGCCGCCACTGTCGCTTGCTGCGTGCACAAAGCTCTTTGTCGGTCTCCATTGATTTCTTCAGCCGACAAAACGCGTTTCGTAGGTTCGTTCACTCGCCGCTGCCGACGCCGTTGCTATTGACGGCGACGACGACGCCGACGACGCTGATGATGCGGATGGCGGCGACGCCGACGACGACGACGACGATGCTGACGACGGCGACGACGACGACGCTGACGACGACGACGACGACGGCAACGACGACGACGCTGACGACGACGACGACGACGCTGACGCCAGGGACGACGACGACGACGCCGCTGACGACGCGGACGACGACGACGACGACGCCGCTGACGACTCGGACGACGACGATGACGACGACGACGACGACGACGTGAACGACGACGACGACAACGCCGCTGACGATGCCGACGCCAACGCTGACGGCGACGACGCTGACGACTACAACGACGACGACGACGCCTCAACCCATCGCGAAGCCATTAGCCACATAACTACGGGCGTGGTACCCGCGCATGCGCACGCGCCAGCTGCCTGCGGGAAGCCTTGGCGTGTATCGGTTAACTTGTACAGCTGCATGCGGTCGGTGTTGACAGACAGGTGACACGTCGACGACACGGTGCGACGCGATGTATGGTCAACAACAGACATCACCGCAGGGCCGTCTCCGCGGGACGTCACGCGAACACGTGCACAAATAGTGTGACATCACCGGACGCGGCAGTAGAGAGTGATGATAATAGTGACAGTATTATCGCTTTCTCTCGCTCATTAGGGGGATCTTCTTTCACGTCTCTTTTCTTCTGTATTTTTCTTTCGTTTCTACTTTTTTTTTCTTTCAACATTTTTTTAAGTCTTCGTCTTTGCAATCATCATCATCATCATCATCATCATCATCATCATCATCATCATCNAGAGAGAGAGAGTGTGTGTGTGTGTGTGTGTGTGTGTGTGTGTGTGTGTGTGTGTGTGTGTGTGTGTGTGTGTGTGTGTGTGTGTGTGTGTGTGTGTGTGTGTGTCTACGTGCGTGCGCTTGTGCGCGTGTGTATATGCGTGTGTGTAAGTGTGTGTGCGCGCGTGCGTGCATGCGTACGTGCGTGCGTGCGTGCGTGCGCTCGAAATTTTTCCCGCAGCGCAATTTGAAAGGTGTAGGTTATTTATCCCACTTAAAACCTCAACGTTACAAACGAGGTATTTCGTTCGCCATCTATTTCCCTCATCTCCGTCCTCTGAAGCGCTCTCTCCACTTTGTCTCGCGCCACTCAAAACCCATTACACAGGACGTTACCAGCGGCAACGGTGACGTCATGCCAAGCAATAAATCTCGCAGAGGGCGGAGACGAGAACATAAAATAGTCTCCCCCCCCCCCTCCAGCCTCCGTCGCCACCGATAACTATCTGCCGACGAAACATTAACGGAGCCCGCGAAATAATAATAAAAAATGATGAATCGAAGTTTCGAAGTTCGCAATTGTTCTACGAAACGCCCCTCGCGCTCTCTCGATCTCTCTCTCTCTCTCTCTCTCTCTCTCTCTCTCTCTCTCTCTCTC
>NW_014578518.1:61687-62727 GCF_000485595.1 Priapulus caudatus
GGAGGAGGAGGAGGAGGAGGAGGAGGAGGAAGAGGAGGAGGGTGTCTCTACTACGACTAGCTGGTGAGATATAGGTTAGGCTTGGTTTACTAAGGCCACAGGCACTATGCCACAGGCGCTTAGAACGTTTCAATAATAAAATGATAAAGTGATAAAATGATTCAATAATAGATGGTAAATCAACACGAAATCTATGTACTACCAAAGTCCTAATATTTCTCTACACTCTCTTCCGCTTATTATTACTGACAATTTCCTGTTCGTTTTATTTTGTGTTTATTTTCCATCATTTTATTCCATTATTTTATTATTGAAACGTTGTTCTGATTGCGTGTGAACTATGCATACACGCGCGCGCGCACGCTTTCCTGGCGCGAGTGTATATAAATAACATCGCTGTTTGTTGTCGTGAAATATTCATGATGCTCTAATGTCGATTGCTGTGTAAAGTCAGGATTCTCTCGGGGTGAGGTATCCGCGGATTCGATCCTTTACCCTTAACCGCCACTTTTCACCTTTTACGGACACGGAAAGGGAGCAAGAGAGGCGTGTATGCGATGAGGGAGGAAGCGGGGGGGGGGCGTGTGCGTGTGCGTGCGTGTACGTGGGCGCGTGCGTGTGCGTATACGCATGCGTGTGCGTGTGCGTATACGCGTGCGTGTGCGTGTGCATGTGCGTATACGCGTGCGCGTGTGTGTGCGTGCGTGCGTGCGCGTGGCTCTGTATTCCTATAAATTGTCCACGTAACACAGAGGCTCCTACTTACTCGCTCATGCAATACCATGTATACTCCTTGCTGCAACCTCGTGCATGACTGGCAGCTAGAACATGTGGGTTGTGCGGGCACCGTACATGTGATAAAGGCAGGGTCAGGAGGTATAATAGCTTGATAGGGGAACTGCGTCATTGTGGGTTTCGTAACTAGCTTCATTTTTATACATCGAGTATGAACTCTCCCTATAATATGTCTCTCTCTCTCTCGCTCTCTCTTTTCTTTCTTTCTCTATCTCTCTCTCTCTCTCTCTCTCTCTCTCTCTCTC
>NW_014578518.1:65370-68004 GCF_000485595.1 Priapulus caudatus
CTCCCTCTCTCTCTCCCTCTCTTTTTCTCTCGATCTCTCTCTCTCTCTCTCTCTCTCTCTCTCTCTCTCTTTCGTGCGCGCTCTCTCTCTCGCTTTCTGTCGCACGCTATCTCTTTTTCGCACTCGCTCACGCTCTCTCTCTACCTATATTTCGCTTCTCTCCCAGTGCATTCGCCCGTCTGTCTGTGTTAATCTATCTACCCATCCATCTATCTATCAAACCGTCTAGTAGTTGTCCATTTTTCTCGAGTTCTTGCTCTACCATCTACCATCGCCCGCTTTCTCTCACGTCCTTTTCTCTTCCGTGTTCATACGTGCGTGTCCGTCCGTGCGTGTTCGCGTGTGCGTGAGTACAATAAACAACCATCGGTGGTAAGGGCGAGATTCGGTCCAGATATCTACTATTGTCTGCCTCTACTATATATCCAAACTACATTACCAAACTAACCAGTTATCAACGAATTCCTGCGAACCGTGCAGTTTTAAACTCACGCATTCTAGAACATGGAGGTTTCATTACTGTACCCGAACGACCCTTACAACGTACCTAGCAACGAACCGCCGCGTTAAATAACGTATAAGTACGTGAGACACTTTGCCCCGAAGCAAACGCGATTTTATGCGCATATTATATAATAGTCTGGCATTATTTCCATTGTAAAATTAAATATTTATTAGTCGAATAGAGCACGACTCGCTCTTCCCGGCCTCTCTAAATTCATTTCCGCATCTCCGAGGTGACATTTGCCTGCAGCTATGCGCTATATCCTAGACCCTAGTTTTCTGATGTTAGATGTTAAACAGATATGCCCTATAGGCGCATGCTCGACCAATTCGGCTACGCGTAGTAGCACGTAACGCGCCATTGTCGCATGTAACGCACCGTTGTAGCACGCAACGCGACATTGTCGCATGTAACACACTATCGTAGCACGCAACGCGTCATTGTCGCATGTAACACACTATCTTGGCACGTAACGTTTTATTACTCTGACACGCAACATACCTTCGTGGCATGCAACGTACTATAGTGGCTTTAACGTAACATAACGACACTTAACGCGCCATTATGACACAGAACGTGCCCCCATCCCCCGCCCGCTCACGGAAACAATCACGCAGAATCACGCAGGATGACGCAGAATCACGCAGGATGACGGAGAATCACGCAGGATAACGCAGAATCACGCAGGATGACGCTGAATCACGCAGGATAACGCACAATCACGCGCGGTATCTTGACGCCCATCTTCAGGCATAACAATCCACCCACGATGTCTTCCGTATACACACACACACATCACACATGAACATTTCAGAAGGTAGACAGTCTAGCGAAGCGGACAGCATCAATCAGGCTTTCCACACTGCAAGCGACTGAAGAAAATAAAAACCATCTCCGACAAAATATCTGACGAGAGCGAAACTAAACTCCGCTCCTCCATAACTCATACTCACTGCTAGCGTCATCCTAATTGGCATTCAGAACACAAAACATCATCGCCCGTGATATTTATATAGAAATTAAAAACAATATCAAGCTCGCCTTACTTCCCTCTTGTTATTTTCCATGTCAAAATATTAATCGTGTCCGATTTTATTACTATTACTCGTTATTTTTCGCGTTCGTGCGCACGGGAAATTATCTACACATTATCCAGATCCGCTCCGCCATTTTTTACAAGGAGAAAAACACCATGAATTGTCCTAGTTACATACTCCATAAAAGGGTTATACTCGTTAAACGAGCATAAAACACCGAGAACAGCACCCTATGTGGGTAAAGCTCTGTGGACTTTAATTTTCGACCGAGAGTACATCGACTGTTTTAGTTCTCGCATCGAAAGCGAGGGGGGATTCTTTTGCGATTCTTCGATATGCACGCGTGACCCCGTAGTAATCCCTCAAATGCGGCAATAACTCCAAGGGAATGCGTTTTCATAGAGGAGGAGAAGGAGGAAGAGGAGGAGGAGGAGAAGGAGAAGAGGGGGAGGAGGAGGAGGAGGAGAAGAAGGAGAAGGAGGAGGGGAAGGAGGAGGGATGGACTAGGAGGAGGAGGAGGAGGACGAGGAGGAGGGGGAAGAGGAAAAGGACGAGGAGGAGGAGGAGGAGGAGGGATGGACTAGGAAGAGGAGGAGGAGGAGGACGAGGAGAAGGACGAGGAGAAGGAGGAGCAGAAGCAGCAGAAGGAGGATGAGCTAAAGGAGCAGGCGGGGAGGAAGAGGGAGGGGGGCAGGAGAGGATGCTTATATCGCGTGTCTGTGTCCATCAAAGGGGAAGGTCGTTTCGTGTCTCCGTATATCGGGTGATTACGGTTTATATCTGCTGATGAAATGGTTGCCGAGTAACGAGCGATGCAGGAGCGCAGACGGAGACGAGGCAGATAAAATGTCGAATAGGATCGATTTGAAGGTAAGACCCCCCTCCCACAAACTCTGCGCACGCACACGCTCTCCCCTCTCTCTATCTCTCCCCCTCTCTCACTCACTCTTTCGCGCTCTCGCTCACTCTATTTCTCGCGCGCTCTCTCTCTCCCTCTTTTTCTCTTTCTCACGCTCTCTCTCTCTCTCTCTCTCTATTTCCTCTCTCCTGCTCTCTCTCCCTCTCTCTCTCCCTCTCTTTTTCTCTCTAGCT
>NW_014578518.1:70922-71789 GCF_000485595.1 Priapulus caudatus
AGAGAGAGAGAGAGAGAGAGGGAGCGAGAGCGGGAGCGAGAGAGAGAGAGAATATAGCGGGGTTGAATTTCGTGACTCACCTGCTGTACGGCAGCTAGTAGCATGACGGACGTGACGGCCAACACGGCGTATATCCCCGGCAGAACGTAACCCGGTACGGCACTGCCACCTGAAACACAACCAACGGTAACCGGTCGTTAATGTGTCACTCGCTAATTAATTAATCAATTAATTATTACGTTATTAATTATTACGTTAATGGTTATTGATTAAGTAATTAACACTGGGCACTGCGCAATTAACGACGTGTGTGTGTGTCGGCCGTGAGTTTCGTAACTACGCAGCGCGCGCGGGGCTGGAGGCGGGGGGGCGGGGGGGGGGGGGGCTAAACATTCTGTAGAAGAAGAGAAGAGAGAGTGTGAATTGGTTTTTACTGGTTTAAAATCTTTAGGAATGGTGTACAAAAGAGGCGTAGGCTAGTTGAGCGGTGTAGATGGCGTCGTTCTCGTTGTAAGGCGATGCCATGAACGTGGCCTCTCCCGTGCGTGAGTGCGTGCGTGCATGCGTGAGTGCGTGCGTGCGTGTGCGGTGGTGTCGTCTGCGGTAATGGTTAAGACATTAGTAGACACTATCGGCTGTCGCCCGGGGGAGGGGGGAGGGAGACGGGGGAGGAGGAGGGGGAGGGGGAGGGGAGGGGAAGGGGAGAGAGGTTAATGAAAAAGAAATCACGTGAAAGACTAAACGCGGGGTTTAGCGGATAATGTGCTTCCTTCTTTCCACTCGACTAGTTTTTTCAATTATGATGGGCTTAAACACACAGACACACGCACATACACACACACACACACACCACACACACACACACAC
>NW_014578519.1:0-680 GCF_000485595.1 Priapulus caudatus
TCCCCGCTACGCCGTATGGTCGTGCTGATGTATGCACCTATCTATCTACCTGTCTGTCTGTCTATCTGTCTAAATTTATATATATACATATATATAATATTATATATATATATATATTCTATAATGTTATGCTAGGTTATACGTATAGCCAGACCATAATAGCGCATCGTGGGTCGCATGTAGTCGCCCCCTCCCCTCCCCCTCGCTACTTCCCCTCCCCTCCCCCNTCCCTCCCCTCGCTACGTTCCCTCCCTCCCCTCGCTACTTCCCCTCCCTCCCCTCGCTACTCCCCCTCCCTCCCCTCCACTCCCCTCCCCTCCCCCGCATGTGACGGGCGGCATTATGTCTGGATACGGAGCGATGTTCCATTAGTAGCGTATCCGTGACTTCATACGTCATTATTGATATGAATCCGGAATACGATCCGGCTGTGTCGTCGATTCGTATCCGCCGCCGGACACGGTGGCGGCGGTGCGACACGCGTTTTCGGATTGTTGGAAACGCCCGGTCTGTCACGAGCAGCGGCGCGCGGCGTGGGGCCCGGGGCGTCAGCCGCGAG
This sequence comes from Priapulus caudatus, assembly GCF_000485595.1. Taxonomy (NCBI): domain Eukaryota; kingdom Metazoa; phylum Priapulida; class Priapulimorpha; order Priapulimorphida; family Priapulidae; genus Priapulus; species Priapulus caudatus. The sequence continues at coordinate 560 of NW_014578519.1, forward strand.
TTAGTGATCGAATGCGTCCCGATCAATACGTGTACATGTAGCAGCACCGCCGAGACGTGTGTGTGTGTGTGTGTGCGTGCGTGTGTGTGTGTGTGTGTGTGTGTGTGTGTGTGTGTGTGTG
>NW_014578519.1:4541-9171 GCF_000485595.1 Priapulus caudatus
TTCTCTTCTCTCTCTCTCTCTCTCTCTCTCTCTCTCTCTCTCTCGGAGCTCTGTAGCGTCTTTCTGCGTGTCGTTTCAGCGGAGATCGTCTGTGAACCGCCGAACAACAACCTGAGCAAGTTCGAGGGAACGATGACCTGGAAGGGAGTCACCTATTCCATCGACAACGACAAGGTGCTGGGCGGTTGACACTTGGTCGATAGAGCTTGCTTGCGACTGTTAGTCTCACGAACGATCTCGGAATGCAATCTCGGACCGGGTTCTCGTCGGTGCGCCTCACGCTCGCTCAGCTCTGTCTCATAAACGATCAGTTTTGTCTCAAACACGCCATCTCCTTACTCACAAGCGATCGTTAAATAATTCGACACGCGTCTCAGACGTGCCACACGTCTCATAAATGGTCAGTTTTGTCTCAAATACGCCATCTCCCACTCATAAAGCCCGGCGCACATTGCCGAACATTTTGCTCAAAAACATTATCGTAGCAATGTTCCATGAAATGTTCGGCAATGTGCGGTGAAAAAAGTCGCCGAACATTTGTTCCGAACAATGTTTCTGAAGATCGGAAATGTTTGATATCTCGAACATTGTTCGTCGAATGTTTGTCAATGTGCGCTGAATGTCGAACAATTCTAGGAACATTATGGGAAAATTCTAGGAATTTGTAAAGTAGTAACCAATAGCAGCACGATATGTGGTCACATGATTTGATCACGTGACTCTTTACAACACAGCTACTAGATGGCGCCAAGAGGTTGTTCGCTGCAAAATGTTCGGCAATGTGCGCTCAGCAATTGTTCACCCGCACATTGCCAGACAAAAACATTTGTTCGGACAAACATTTGTTTGGGAAAATGTTCGGCAATGTGCGCTCAGCAATTGTTCACCCGCACATTGCCAGACAAAAACATTTGTTCGGACGAACATTGTTCGGGAAAATGTTCAGCAATGTGCGCCAGGCTTAAGCGATCTTATAAATCAATAATATTCTAAATATAAAATTAAATAATTCTACGCACAAATTTGACGCGCGCCTAGGAGGTACGTGATGATATCTCGTTACTGGGTTCTCGCTCACGCTACTCGCGGCTCACTCTCTCCACTCTTCCCCTCCTCCCCCCCCCGGGCCACAATTAAAAAAAAATTTGTTTGCCCTCACCCGACCCAGGCTGAAAAGTTTGGATAGGTAGGTCGGCTTTTTTTGAGGGCGGGCCGCGGGGGTCTTTTTACAAATTCAGCATGGTGTCTACATGCTCGGGTGTGCTTGTGTGGAGATACCTCTCATGTTAAATGTTTGTTTTGCTTGATACATATAATGTATTGTCTACAGATTTATATAATGTACAGTGATACAATTTGTTGAAAAAAAAAAAAAGGACCCCTTTTTGGCGGGTCGGTCGGGTGAGGGCAAACAAACAATATTTTTATTATGGCTTCGTCCTCCGTCACACAGGTGCTGCTGCGTGGATGCAAGCTGCGTAACACACACTGGTGCTATGGCATCGTGCTGTTCGCCGGCCGCGACACGAAGCTGATGCAGAACAGCGGCAAGACGAAGTTCAAGCGCACGAGCATCGACCGTCTCATGAACACGCTCATCATCAGGGTGAGTGAGTGAGAAATAATAGGTGAAAGAGAGTAGAGAAACTTTGGTAGTAAATAGATTTCGTATTTATTTAGCATTATATTTTATTGAAACGCTCCAAGTGCCTGTGCGTCAGAGTACCTGATGTATACATGTACAGCAGCATAAAATGTAGCGGCGGATATAAGATTATGCACACGGACGCGCTCGCGCACGCACGCCCACACTCACGCACGCACGCACGCGCACACACACACTCACATGGTACACATGGTAAAATGTGTTGCCTGGTAGCCTAAGGGTTTTTCGCCGTGTGCATGACAAATGTAAGCAATACGCATTACCCGTGATATATGACGTGATCGAGCTCCGTGTGTGTGTGTGGGTGTGTGTGTGTTGGTGCGTGCGTGCGTGCGTGTGCGTGTGCGCGTGCATGCGTGCGTGCGCGTGTGCGCATGCGTGCGTGTGTGGTGTGGGTGCGCGCGTGTGTGTGTGTGCGAATGTGCATGCGTGCGTGTGTGCGTGCATGCGTGCGTGCGTGTGTGTATTACGTCAAAGGTGTTATTAATCTTTTAACTTCTAGCCGAATGATCGTGCATCATCACTTATTCATCTCATGAAAGATGTATTTACGATCAGAGCGAACATACTCGCAACGCCGCCGTTATCGACAGAGTCATAAGAACGGCGAGGCTTAGTACCTCACACGCATGAAGTGTAGCGCATCGCCATAGAATAACACATAGAAAACCACACGTATTATAATGACGGATAATGGATTTGAATGGTGGTCATCTTGGAAAATGGCCGCCATTGTTGCCATGGGACAAATATGCGATGGCCCTATAGCCAAAAATCTTCCTTAGGGCATGCTCTAACCGTGTGCCAAAGCTCATGCTTGTATCATAAAAATCACAATTCCTTCAAATATTGCACATATCTGCTGGGCTATTAGTGTAATAACGCCGCCACGATGTATCGCATTGTCCCGCGGCATTCGCGACAGTATCTAACAGCGGCTTATCTAACAGTATCTTAATTAGAGGGTCGTTTAGGCACAGCAGTATCTCACCATCGTGTCACGCGTGTGTATAAAACCCGTTTTTTCCTCCGCCCAACGGAGTTGGAGGAGGTTATGTGATCGCTCTTGTGTGTTCGTGTGTTAGTGTGTTAGTGTGTTCGCGCGACCGATATTAGCGCGTCAGCCAGCCAGCGCAGCGAGCCAGCGAGCTTGTACATGTGAGCGAGCAGCAGCAACGAGCGGCTGCTACGAGCGAGCGAGAGAGCTGGCGGAGGTATGCACTCTCCGTGAGTGCCCTCTGTCTAGTTATAGCTGTGGTTGTGTAATCTCGGCGAGTATTTCTGCGAATTACGTTGCGCGTTCACCGGTTTATGCGCGCCATTCGAGCGTTATGAATGCGAATGACGCAAGAGCGCGTTAAGATGCTATATTTATTAACAGCGACGCCCAGCCTGCGGCAGTGTGGATTTTACTCATATACGTTCTTGTTGATGTCGTTCAAGAGAATTGCGTGTGCGTTAGTCGTTTTATGAGCGCTCGTTAGAGTGTTATACGTTATGTGTTAAGTGTTATATTCGAAGTACGTTCGGGTGTTACGTACATTCGCGTTGTCGCGGTTCGAGTGTTATTCTTGGAATGGCACGCGGTCTGTCTGGCTACCTACCTTCCTGCTACACACAGGCACGCACACACGCACACGTGCACGCACGCACGCACGCACGAACACACACACACACACACAGACAGACAGACAGATAGACAGACGCAAACACAGGCACACACGTGCACGCACGCACGCACACACACGCACACACACACTTAAACACGCGCGCGCACACACACACACACACACACACACACACACACACACACACACAACACACACGCAGAACACGCACAGCGCACGCACGCATGCACTTAAACACCACACACACAACGCGCCAACGTCACAGCACGCGCGACGCGACCGGCACACACAGCACAGTGCGCTGAAGGCCCATCGATCTGATCATCATCGATGACACGCGTGTAGCTTTGCTGGGCGCCGCCGGCTACGCAGGGCGAATAGAGGGCAATCGCGCAGGCGCCGGATTTCTGTGCGCTAACACAAGACTCTGCGGCAGCAAGCCGAACCATCTCGTGAATTCTCTCCTCCTCCTCTCTCATCTCTCCCTCTATCACATCATCTCTCTCATCATCTCTCTGCTCATCTCTCAATCTCATCCGTCATACTCATCTCTGCTCTCCTCTCTCTCTAGTCTCTCTCGTTTCTCTCTCTTATCTTACTCTCTGCTCCAGCTCTCCTCTTCTCGTCATCATCTCTCTCTTCTGCGCTCTCGTCTCTCTCATATTCTCTTCATCCGTTCTCTCTCTCAGATCTCTCTCTGCCTCTCCTCTGATATCTCTCCTCTCTCCCCTCTTTCCTCTCTGTGTTCTCATCCCCCTCATCTCTCTCTCTTCTCTCGCTCCTCCAGCTCAGCGCAGCATGTCTCTCTTCTCGCATCTCTCCACCTCTCCCTAATCGTCTTCGCTCTCGTCCCCCGCCCGCCCTCTCTCTCTCTCTCTCAATCCTCGTCTCTCTCGCTCTCACCTCGGCTCTCATCTCTCCAATTCTCCTCTTTTCTGAATAGTCTCGCTTTCTCATCTTCTCTCGCTCTCTTATCTCTCTCTCTCTGTATCTCTCTCTCTCTCTCTCCGTCGCTTCTGCTCGCTCCTCCTCTCTCTCTCGCTCTCTCTCTCTCTCATCGTCGTCAATCTCATCTCTCTCTCTCTCCTCTCTCTCTTCCGTCTCTCCAATTCTCTCCATCTCTCTCATCTCTCTCTCTCCTCCTCTCGTCTCATCTCTCATCTCATCTCCTCTCTTCTCTCCCTCTCTCCTCTTCTCTCGTCCTTCTCTCCTTCCCTCTCCTGCTCCTCTCTTATCTCTCCTCCTCTCTTCCTCCTCATCTCTCTCCCTCTCCTCTCTCCTCTCTCTGCTCTCCTCTCCTCTTCCTCCACTCCTTCCTCTCTCTCTCCATCTACTC
>NW_014578519.1:11137-17461 GCF_000485595.1 Priapulus caudatus
CACGCACGCACACGCACACGCGCACGCACGCACAAACGCGTACGCACAAACGCGCACACACTACACCTATGGCAGGTAATGCGAGGACGGTCACACACGCCACCTCTATGGCAGGAAATGCAGGGATAATAATTAACACACGTTATATCTACACAATGTAATGCAGGTACAAATTATGTGCCGCACAATGGAGGAAAAATCGTATATTATTCGGCCGTCTTACCTCATTTAGGAATGATCACACACACACGCACGCACGTAGCTTACACCCGCTATGCTATTTAAGGGCTGAAACGCATTTTATGTAAGCTATAGCTTTCATCTCAGCATGAGAAATCTTTCGCAGCGAAGCGTATAGAGATTGTACGCACCTATAATAAGCGTATAAAGCTATGTACCTGTAATAATAACCAGGTATAAACTGGCTTGCGCGTTATGTTGGCGTATATGTCTCCTCTCTGTGTCTGCCCACCTGCCACGCGCCGTCAGCGTCAGATGGATGGTTTTAATCACTGTCGCGATGCTGATGACCATTAGAATATTGCGGAAATTCCCCTGAAACACAGAAATTTTCGCCCCTTTTAAGTATCCATATGTGCGTGCGTGCGTGCGTGTGTGTTTGTATGTGTGGAGGGGCTGCGTGTGCGTGCGTGCGTGCGTGCGTACGTGCGCCTGATGACAGATCCGTGTGCGCGTGCACTGCAAATGCAATTACACAGCTTCGGCATCCTTTAATGTGCTTAGTGTAAATTGTATTTAGGTCTATATAATTGGCCGAAATGGGATTTCGTATTGACTATTTCGCCATGACATTTAATGAAGAACCTTGTACATGTGGCGAAACGTAAACAGCGATGATGCTAGCCGCGACCTTTTTGTGACAAAGTGACACTGCGACTGTGTTTCCGTGCACGCCTGCGTCCGTTTCACCATACTAATGCTATAACGCTGATGGGCACAACAAAGGTGTATTTCCGCATCAGTCGCGATAGAAACCTGTGATCGTTACCGCCAACATAAAAATTGCCTTGATTCGGAGGCCTTAGCTACGCGCGTCTGACGTCAGAGCGTAGCCGCGTCGGAAATCATAACTGAAGCCGTATATATTGGTAGTGAAACGTCAGAGCACAGGCACTTGGAGCGTTTCAATAAAATATAATGCTAAATAAATACGAAATCTATTTACTACCAAAGTCTTAATGTTTCTCTACTCTCTTTCACCTATTATTGAATATTGCCGACAATTTCCTGTAAATGTCGTGGACAGGCCGTATTACGAGTTAACGGGGACAGGCCGACGAAGAGAACCCCGGGCCAGGGGGCGCACACGTGCACCACACAAGTGGCGGCGCAGCCTACCGAGCGCGGACGTCGTGGCCACACACCCACATTTCACACAGCACTGGGGATATCGCGCACACACACCGATAGAGTGGAGCAAGCACGCCAGCGCAACCCAGAGCACCACCAACACCACACCACAGCACGGGCTCACCACACACACACATTACCCGCGAAGCGACAGAGCGCACACACATCATCACACACAGCCCACAGCACACAGCGGCAGTTGCGTACCGCACACACACACATTCACCCCCATCAACACACCCACATGTGGACAGCAACACAGCGCGCATACTACCCGCACACACAGCCCAGCAGACACGTCACACACAACGCGCGCACGCACGCACCGTCACTCTCTCTCTCTTGCGTCTCTTTTCTCTCTTACAGACACACGCAACGCACAATCCTCACTCACACACGCACACGCACCACGCACACGCACATGGGAGGGGCGCATGCACGGTCACGCAGACAGCACACACCCACACACAGACACACACACACACAACGAAAGAAAGGGGACAAGAAGCGAGGCGGAGAGTGCCGGGCACACACACACAGAAGGAAAGAAGGAACAGGAGGTGCCGGGGAGCAAAGGAGGCGTACCGCCGAGCGCGGCACGGACAGGCGGGAGGGAGCCCCACACACGTTCGCGTCTGCTAATTACACGTTTGATCGGACCGATTCGCGACGATCACTAACTCGCGGCGTGACGCCCCCCGGCCCGCACCCGCCGCGCGCCGCTGCTGCGTTGACGAGACCCGGCGCGTTTCCAACAGATCGAAAACGCGTGTCGCACGCCGCACCCGTGGTCCGGCGCGGATACGAATCGACGAGCCAGCCGGGATGCGTATTCCGGGGATCATATGCAATAATGAGCGATATGAAGTTCCGGATACGCTACTAATGGACATCGCTCGTATCCAGCATAATGCGCCGCCGGCACATGCGGGGGAGGGAGGGGAAGGTGAGGGGAGGGGAGGGGAAGTAGCGAGGCGGGGAGGGGAAGTAGCGAGGGGAGGGGAGGGGAGGTAGCGAGGGGAGGGGATGGAAGTCGAGGGGAGGAGGGGGAAGTAGGGAGGGGAGGGAGGGGAGTAGCGGAGGGAGGGGAGGGGAGTAGCAGGGGCAAAGTACGAGGGAGAGGGGGAGGGGAAGTGCGAGGGGAAGGGGAGGGGGCGAACTACATCGACCCACGATGCGTTTATGGTCTTGGCTATAGTATAACCTAGCATAACATTATAGAATATTATATATATAATATTATATATGATGTCTATATATAAATTTCGACAGATTAGACAGACAGACAGGTAGATAGATAGGTGGCCTAAGATCAGCACGACCATACGTGTAGGCGGGCGATCGGCGCACAAGCGTATAGAGAGAGAGAAGAGAGAGAGAGAGAGAGCGAGAGAGAGAAGAGAAAGCGGAGAGAGATAGAGATGAGGAGAAGAGAGAGAGAGAAGAGGAGAGAGAGAGAGAGAGAGAGAGAGAGGAGAGAGCAGAGAGCGGAGAGAGATACAGAGAGAGAGAGATAGAGAGAGAGCGAGAGAGAGAGAGAGTAGAGAGAGCGAGAGAGAGATGAGAGAGAGCGAGAGAGCGAGAGAGAGACGAAAAGACAAGGAGAAAAAAGAGAGGGAAAAAAGCGAGAAAGAGAAAAAGGGCGAGAGAGAAAGAGAGAGAGAGAGGGGGGAGAGAGAGCGAGAGATAGAGAGGGAGAGAGCGAGAGAGAGAGAGACAGCGTGCGCGAAGCAGAGAGAGAGAGAGAGAGACGAGAGGGGGAGAGAAAGCAGAGAGAGAAAGAGAGTGGAGAGAGAGCGATTACAGAGAGAGAGAGAGGAAGAGAGAGAGAGAAAGAGAGAGAGAGAGAGAGAGAGAGAGAGAGAGGCGAGAGAGAGAGAGAGATGAGGAGAGAGAGAGAGAGAGAGAAGAGTATGAGAGAGAGAGAGAGAGAGAGAGTAGAGAGAGAGAGAGAAGAGAGGAGAGAGATACGAGAGAGAAGAGATAGAGAGTAGAGAGGAGAGGAGAGAGAGAGAGAGAGAGAGCGAGAGAGCGAGGAGAGAGAGAGAGAGAGAGAGAGAGAGGAGAGAGAGAGGGGGGGGGGGGGGGGGGGCGAGAGAGAGAGAGAGAGAGAGAGAGAGAGAGAGAGAGCATAGAGAGAGAGAGAGAGAGAGAAAGAGAGAGAGAGATTGAAGGCGACGAGCGTGAGAGAGAGAGAGCGCGCGGCGAGCGAGAGAGAGAGAGAGAGAGAGGGGGGGGGGGGGGAGAGATACAGAGAGGGGCAGAGATGAGAAAGAGAGGGAGCGAGAGAGATACGAGAGAGGAGAGAGCGAAGAGAAAGAGAGAGAGAGATGAGAGAGAGAGCGAGAGCGAGAGAGAGAGCGAGAGGAGAGAATGAGGAAGAGAGAGAGAGAGAGAGAGAGAGAGAGCGAGAGAGAGAGAGGAGAGAGAGAGTAGGTGATAGATGGGAGAGAGAGAGAGAGAGAGGAGGAGGATGACGGCATCCGAATGTTCGGACTGCTGCCCGGAGAGTCTTGTTAGCAGCAGCAGAAATCGGCGGCTGCCGCGATTGCCTCATATTCGCTGCGTAGCCGGCGGCGAGACTAAGCTACACGGCGTGTCATCCGATGATGACGATGATGGCTTTCAGCGCGCTTGTGTGTGTGTAAGTGGTGCGCTTGTGCGTGTGTGTGTGGCGTGTTTAATTGTGCGTGCGTGCGTGGCTTGCGGCGTGGCGTGCGGGTGCGTGTCTGGTGCGTGTGTGTAGCGTGTGTGTGTGTGTGTGTGTGGTTGTGTGTGCGTGGTGTGCGTGTGTGTGCGTGCGTGGCGTGCGTGTGTGTGCGTGTGCGCCCGTGTTCTAGGTGGCGTGTGTGTGCGTGCGCATGCGTGTAGTATGCGCGCGCGCATGCGCAGCGCGCGGGCGCGTGTGTGTGTGTGTTGTGTGTGTGTGTGTGTGTGTGTGTGTGTGTGTGCGCGCGTGTTTAAGATGTGTGTGTGAGTGTGTGTGGCGTGCGTGCCGTGCACGTGTGTGCTTGTGTTTGCGTCTGTCTATTGTCTGTCTGTGTGTGTGTGTGTGTGTGGTGTGTTCGTGCGTGCGTGCGTGCGTGCACGGTGTGCGGTGTGTGCGTGCTGTGTGTGAGGCAGGAAGGTAGGTAGCAGACAGACCGCTGGCGGGGGGGTTGGCCATTTCAAGAATACCATCGACCGCGACAACGGGAATGTACGTACCCGGTTCCGAAGTACTTCGAATATAACTTACCATAGTATAACACTCTAACGAGCGCTCATAAACGACTAAGGCACACGCAATTCTCTTGAATACGACATCACCAGAGAACGTTATGAGTAGAAATCCTACACTGCTGCAGGTTGGGCGGCTGCTGTTTAATAAATATAGCTCTTAACGCGCTCTTGCGTCATTCGCATTCATAACGCTCGAATGAGCGCGATGAAGCGGTGAACGCGACGTAATTCGCGAGAAATACTCGCCGAGATTACACAACCAGTATAACTAGACAGAGGGCACTAGGAGAGTGCATACCTCCGCAGCTCGCTCGCGTCGTAGAGGCGCTCGTTGCTTGCGCTCGTCACATGTAGCAAGCTCGTGTGTCCGCTGGCGCTGGCTGGCTGAGCGCTAATATGGTCGCGAACCACTACACAACCTAACAGCACGAACACAGCAGAGGGATACATACCTCGTCAACTTCGTTGGTGAGGAAAAAGGTTTTACACAACGCGTGACAACGCTGGTGAGATACTGCTGTGGCTACACGACACCCTCTAATTAGATCTGTTAGATAAGCGCTGTAGATACTGTCGGGCGAATGCCGCGGGATGCAAGCGATACACTCGTGGGGCGTTATTACACTAATAGCCAGTAGTATATGTGCATTATCTTGAAGATTGTGATTTTATATGATACAACATGAGCTTTGGCACACGTTAGAGGCATGCCGGGCTAAGGAAAGAATTTTTTGGCTATTTAGGGCCCATCGCATATTTGTCGCCATGGCAAGCAATGGCGGCGCCATTTTTCCAAGATGACCACGCATTAATAATCATATATCCGTCATTATAATACGTGTGGTTTTTCTACTGTGTTATTCTATGGCGATGCGCTACATTCATGCGTGTGAGGTCTAGCCTCGCCGTTTTATGACTCTGTGCGATAACGGCGGCGGTTGCGAGTATGTTCCGTCTGATGCGTAAATACATCTTCATGAGATGATAAGTAATGATGGCGATCATTCGGTCTAGAAGTTCAAGATTATAACACTTTGACGTAATACAACACGCACGCACCGCGCATGCACGCACGCGGCTGCATTCGCACCCACACAGCACGGCGTGCGACGCACACACACACGCACGCATGCGCACAGCGCACGCCAGCATGGCACGCGCACACGGGCACACGCGCGTCGCACGCACCAACCACACTACCCACACACACACACGGAGTCTCGTCACGTCTATATCACGGGTAATGGTATTGCTTGCATTTGTATGCAGCACGGCGAAAAACGCTTAGGCTACAGGCCACACATTTTACGATGTGTAACCATGTGAGTGTGTGTGTGCGCGTTGCGTGGTGCGTGCGTGTGGGCGTGCGTGGCGCGAGGGTTCCGTGTGCATAATTCTTATTACTACCCGCTGACATTTTATGCATGCTGTACTGTATAATCAGGTACTCTGACGCACAGGGCACTTGAGCGTTTCAATAAAATATTAATGATAAATTAAATACGAAATCTATTTACTACCAAGTTTGCTTCTAGACTACTCTTTCACTATTATTGCGACAATTTCCTGTAAAATGCGTCGCAAATGCTGCATCGTAACAAACACTGGCTGCGCGCATTGCTGCGCTGCACACTGTCACTAAATATTATATATATATCTAGTTCTATATTTTATGTGTCAGTGTGCACGGCAGCTTGGCGGCAGCCAATGTTTGTTGTAGATGAGATTTGG
>NW_014578519.1:17486-23894 GCF_000485595.1 Priapulus caudatus
AACACACACGCCGCACGCACACCGCACGCCACGCCACGCCGACGCACGCACACACACACACACACACTCACACACACACACACACACACACACACACACACACACATACACACTACCTACCCTCACGCTAAGCAGCGATATCCGGCACGACCGTGTTCCAGCACCGATGACGTAAGAGGAAGAGACGAGCCAGCGAGATGACGGTGATGGCGCCACTTGTGTTAGCATCCGGCACGATGGCGTCCCACGGCAGGTACAGCCGGAAGTACTGGCCACGCTGCGATTCCCAGATCGCACAACCGACCGTGCACACCGAACACATGCCGACGAGGAAGAGGAAGATCTGACCAGAGAAGAAGAAGAAGAAGATTCAGGAGGAAGATTAGAGGAACGTTTACGCGGTTCGCGAACGTCCCGCCACTGCGCGCGCACGCGTGCGGCGTTCTTCCGACGAATTATTTTCGGATGCTTTCCGAATTATATTCGAATGCATTATAATTCGGAATTTTTTTTCGGCGTTCTCCGAATTTAATTTCGGAGTGATTAGACTGGTGGGGAAGGGGGAGTAGGAGAAAGGTGGCCCGCAGTGCCCTCTTTTTTTTTATAAGCTACGCTGCGTTCAGTTCGCACGGGAATCTGTTTCGAGTTTCAGCTCTGGTCCCGGTAATGCTTTATGGATCGAATGCGAGTAGTTGGGTTGGATGGATGTTTGCACTCGGGGAACGAGAAAAGATGAAACAGGAGAAAAGTAAACGGAGGAGGAGGCGGGTTGGCGGATGAAAAGAGAGAAGGAGGAGAAGGGGGATGCGGGACCGGGTAGTCAGAGAGACAGGCGCGAGAAGGGTAAAATCGGGTAAGGGTAAGAGAAATCGGGGCGGTTTGGGGAGGAAGAGGGTGACACTGAGAGAACTAGAGCGAAATCAAATTATTAGGGTGAAAGGGCTAAATATAAGAGAAAAGAACGCCTAGGAGAAATCGAAACGGCGGGAAGCGAGCGAGCCAGTCACGCGCAAATGTCAATTTGCTGCTGACGAGTGAAGCACTGGCGAAAAACAGGGGTAGCTTCTCTACCCCCTCTCACTCTCACGTAAAACTTCTCTCTCTCCTCTCTCTCTCTAACTCTCTCTCTCTCTCTCTCCTCTCTTCTCTCTCTCTCTCTCTCACCCTCTCTACTCTCTTCTCTCTCTCTCTCTCTCTCTCTCTCTCTCTCTCTCTCTTCTTTTCGCCTCTCTCGCTCTCTCTCTTTCTCTCTTCTCTCCTCTCTCTTCTCTCTCTCTCTCTCTCTCTCTCCTCTCTCTCTACTCTCTATCGCTCTTCTCCATCTCTCTCCTCCCGCTCCTCTCTCTCTCTCTCTCTCTCTCTCTCTCGCTCTATCTCTCCCTTCCGTTCCCTCCCTTATCTCCCTATTCTGTCCTGCACCTCTTCCCTCTGCACCCGCGCATCACACATTCTCTCTCCTCCGCTTTTCTCTCTCACCCCCACGTCTCTCTCTCGCCCACGTTCTCTTCTCTCTCTCTCTCTCCCCTTCTCTCTTCCAACGTTCCCTCTCCACATTTTACGCTCATCTCTCCCCCTCTTCCCTCTCCCTTCCCCCTCCCCCTCCCCTCCCACCCTCTCTCTCCTTCCTCTCCCCCTCTCCTGCCCTCCCCTCTCACTTTCTCTCCCTCCCCCTCCTCTCTTCCCTCTTCTCTCTCTCTCTCTCTCTCTCTCTCTTCTCTCTCGCCCCCTCTCCCTCGCCACCAACCTCTCTCTCTTCTCGCCTCTCCCTCGCGGCGCCCCCCTCTTCTCTCTCTATCTCTCTCTCCTCCCTCCGCCCCTCCCCCTCTCTCTCTCTCTCTCACTCACTCACCCTGCATGATGAGCGTGTTCATTGCAGACGGCTCGAATGCTCGTGCGCTATTTAAAACTTCGTCTTGCCCTGCTTCTGCATCAGCTTCGTGTCGCGGCCGGCGAACAGCACGATGCCCGTAGCACCAGTCTGCGTGTTACGCAGCTTAGCATCCACGCAGCAGCACCTGTGTGACGGAAGGACGAAGCCATAATAAAAATATTGTTTGCTTTCCCCTCACCCGACCGAACCCGGTCCAAAAAGGGGCCGACTCTTCTCATTTTTTTTTTCTTCAACAAATTGTATCACTACTACATATATATAAATCTGTGGACACATTACATTATATGTCACAAGCAAAACAACACATTTAACATAAAAGGTATCCCCACACAAGACACCCGCAGCTGTAGACACCATGCCTGAATTCTAGTAAAAGACCCCGCCCTCAAAAAAAAGCCGACCTACCTATCCAAACTTTTCAGCCACTGGCTCGGGTTTGAGGGCAAACAAATTTTTTTTTAATTGGTGCGCCCCGGCGGGGGAAGCAGTGGAAGAGATGTGAGCCCGCGAAGACCAGTTAGCGTGAGCGAGACCCAGTAACGAGATATCATCACGTACCTCCTAGCGGCCGTTCAAATTTGTGCCGTAGCAATTATTTAATTTTATATTTAGAATATTATGAATTATGATACTGCCTGAACCATTTTCCCGACACAAATGTTTTGTCTGGCACTGTGCGGGTTACCAGTGAACAATTGCCTGCAAACGCACATTGCCGAACATTTTTGGCCACGCGCAACAATCCTCTCTGGCGCCATCTATAGCTGTGGTTGTAAGCCATTCACGTGATCAAATCATGTACCACATATCGTGCTGCGATTGCGTCTTACTACTTTACAAAATTCCGTTTAGCAATTTTCCCAATAATGTTCCTAGAATGCTTCTCGACATTTCAGCGCCACATTGACAAACTTCGTCACGAACAATGTTCGACATATCAACATTTCCAATCTTCAGAAACATATGTCGCGAACAAATGTTCCGGCGACTTTTTCACCGCACATTGTCCGAACTTTCATAGGAACATTTGCTACGCATCAATGTTTTTGAGCCCAAAATGTCGGCCAATGTGCGCCGCGGCTTTAGGAGTGGCCACGATGGCGATATTTGAGCACCCAAAAACTGACCATTTATAAGACGTTGTGCATGGCACGTCTGAGCACGCGCTGTCGAATTATTTAACGCACTCGCTTGTGATAAGGAGATGGCCCTGTTCTGCAGACAAAACTGATCGTTGATGAGACGAAAGCTGAGCGAGCGTGAGGCGCACCGACGACGGAACCCGGTTCCGAGATTGCATTCCGCAGATCGTTCGTGAGACTAACCATCGCCAGGCAAGCCCTCTACGACAAGTGTCAACGCCCAGCACCTTGTCGTTATCGTCGATTGTGAATAGGTGACTTCCCTTCCAGGTCATCGCTCTCCTCGAACCTTGCTCAGGTTGTTAGTTCGCCGCCGCCGTTTCAACAGACGATCTCTCGCTGTGAAACGACACGCCAGAAAGCGCTACAAGACGCTCGAGAGAGCAGAAGAGAAAGCACCGAGAGAGAGAGAGAGAAGCAGAGAAAGAGAAAGAGGAGAGAGAGAAAGAGGGAGAGAGACTGAGAGAGAAAGAGAGAGAGAGAAGAGCGAGCAGCGCAAGGAGAGCAGGAGAGAGCAGAGAGAGAGAGCAGAATGTGTGTGCGTGCGTGCGTGTTATATATATATATATATACCAGTTGTTACCATAAATATTGTTATATTATTATTATAAATGGTTTCTATGCCGGGTTTGGTATGATGCACGTAGTTGTTAGTGTCACGTATAATTGTTAGATGTTAATAGATAGTTAGATAATTGTAGTGTGTTGCCCTGCCCGTCTTTCCCACTCTTGCATCTCCCCTGCGCCCCGTCCTCCTGCACCCATTAATCTCAATCGCCTCTTTTCTCTAGCTCCGTCGCGGCATTCTCTTTCCTGTCACACAGACTACTAATTGTGCACACACACGCCCCCACGTTCACCGCACACGCGTACGCTTCGTTAGTGTAGGTGATTAAATATGCTTTGATTCTGCAATTGCTTTGAAGTCTTGTCGAGCGTTTGTCGCTCATCAGCGCGTACGTAGTACGGCGCGGTGACGCCGCGGCGATGGTAGTCATTAATTGTGTTCGTTAAGTTATTATATTAGTTATTATAAGATAAGATAGTTATTTGCCTGCAGAGTCGCGAGTTGCCATCGCACAATTTCCTGTCGGATTTCTGCCGGCAGTCGTGTGTGGGGGGGCGTGTTTGTGTGTATGTGTGTGTGTGTGTGTGCGTGCGTGCGTGCGTGCGTGCGTGCGTGTGTGCGCGCGCGCGTGCGTGTATCACATTCAAGCAATGGTCGCACTGACCGAATGTGTCCACCGTGATTACACGTAACCACTTTACTAGCACAGTTTACCACGTTATCGCATCGTGCTGATTAGCTAACTTGACTCTGTGCAGAAACAGTATTTCGCGGGTAATGTTTACACCATTGCTTTCATCGCTAAACGCTAGTGTCACGTACGTTCCACTGTTGATTTCATCCGATTCGTTCACAGCTGATGGCTTAACTGCGACCACTGTGCCAGCCCGTGTCTGCCTATCTCAGCCCACACGTGCTAGGCGCTGGCTTTACATTTCATCGTACTGTCACGTTTTACCATAGTGTCACATTTAACTGTAGTGTCGCATTTAATCGTAGTGTCACATTTAACCGTGGTGTCACATTTAACCGTGGTGTCACATTTAATTATGTAACTGTAGTGTCACCTTTAATCATAGCATCACATTTTACCATAGTGTCAGGTATGACCATAGTGTCATATTTATCTGTAGCATCACATTTTACCGTAGTGTCAGGTATGACCATAGTGTCATGTTTATCTGTAGCATCACATCTATTGTGTCACATTTTACCATAGCATCACATTTATTGTGAAACATTCAACTGTAATGTCACCTGGATGGTGTCACATTCAACCATAGTGTCACCCTCATGGTGTCACATTCAACCGTAACATCACCCTCATAGTGTCACCTACACAGTGTCACATTCAATAATTGTGTCACTTCTATTGAGTCGCATTCAACCGTGTGCTTGTCACGTTGTTTCAGCGTGGAGACGATTCGTTTCGGCCACAGCTGGTGGGTCAACTGGGACCGCAGCGTGTGTACTACTTACACTATAGTGTTACACTCAACTGTAGCGTCACATACACGGTGTTACACTCAACTGTAGCGTCACATACACGGTGTCACATTCCATCATAGTGTCACCTCCGTAGTGTCACATTCAACCATGCCCTCATCGCGTTGTTTCAGCGTGGAGATCATTCGCTTCGGCCACAGCTGGTGGATCAACTGGGACCGCAGCATGTACTACGAGCGCAACGACACGGCGGCAAAGACCCGCACGACGACGCTGAACGAAGAGCTGGGACAGATCGAGTACATATTCTCCGACAAGACCGGAACCCTCACACAGGTCCGTATATCACTCTAGGTCAGGGGTGGGCAAACTGCGGCCCGCGGGCCGCATGCGGCCCTCTAGGGGGTTCTGTGCGGCCCGCGGAAGCCTGCAGAAAATAAAAAAATAAAAAAATAAAAATAAAAAATCAAATTTTTTTTGTGAAAGTCAACATGTTTGTGCTTGAACCGAGGCTGACTTTTTCAGTGTCATACAGATTAGTGTTCTATTGTCTCTGGTTCGCTCTGCAACGCCATTTTAGCTAATTATGATCCAGAGATGGCGCCCTTGAGGCGAAACGCACGTATTATCTTAGAGCGCACCGCCCGATTTTAAAAGGTGCGGCCCTTTGACTTTTCATGGCCCACTGATGCGGCCCTCGCTTTGAAAAGTTTGCCCACCCCTGCAGTGTCATTGACACTTTTATTTCATTATAACATTGTTAAGAAAAAAACCACTGGCACTGAGGCATCGCCTATATTATAATGCTGAGTGTCAAATTTTTAATATTTTATATATATGGATTATGAAATTCCAGCCAATTTCCGTCACTGATTGCAGGTGTACGAGGAACTTGACGCGATTGGTGCGAATTCCGCCGAGGCGCGCGCACGTCGCATCCTCTCTGGTCTGCAGTTCACGCCCGAGATGCAGGAACGGCCGACGAACCACTTCTCCGGAGGCTGGCGCATGCGTGTGTCGCTCGCGCGCGCTCTCTTTATCGAACCCACGCTGTTGCTACTCGATGAACCGACCAATCACCTCGACCTGAACGCCGTAATCTGGCTAGACAAGTGAGCAGCTAAGCTTCGCATTGGCTCTTTCACGACGACGTGAAACTGTTCCGATAGAGGCCACAAGTTTAAAAAATAATAAACATCCGTGTATTTATTAGCTCACCTTGACATTGTCGAGATGAGCTAGTGCCATGGGTCGTCCGTCGTACGTCCATCCGTCCTTCCATCAACATTTGGCTACAGTCAACGATAACTCAGGAACCCTTTGACCCACATGTTTGAAATTGGGTATAGTTGTTACTGCTA
>NW_014578519.1:23904-25521 GCF_000485595.1 Priapulus caudatus
ACTACGAGCGCAACGACACGGCGGCAAAGACCCGCACGACGACGCTGAACGAAGAGCTGGGACAGATCGAGTACATATTCTGTGACAAGACAGGAACCCTCACACAGGTCTGTCTATCGCTGCGATTACGAGTTGCTGGTGGTGGGAGGGTGGGTGGTGGGTGGGTAGGTGGTTGGTAGGGTTGAGATGGTGGTAGGTGGTGTGTGTAGATGGGCGGAGGTCATCACCGTGTACGTGGAACAGGTTGTCGATATAGTGGAGAAATGTAGCAGGTGGATGGTGGCAGATTGTGGTAGTAGCAGTAGGTGGATGGATGACTGGATGTACGTAGTGGCCAGGTCGGACAGCGGTAGGTGGGTATAGTAGTGTCTGGTGGGCATTGGCGGGTGTTGGCTGGCCAGAGTGAGTTGATGGGTGGGGTAGGTCAGACCAGTGGTTGATGGGTTGTAGTGTCTAGGCAGGCTTTGGCCGGTGTTGGTTGGTTGTAGTGGATTCCGTGGTTAGGGTAGCTCGGACTAGCGGTGGGTTGTTGCAGGTGGTGCGTTAATTGGTGGCTGCATGCGCGCGCGTGTATACGTGCGGTAACGTCGAACCCCCGTCCGACGTGCGATTGCTTTTAGTCTAGAGCATCTAATTTATGCGTGCCAATTACGTCTGACGGCAGCAGGTGACGCGCCAAACCTTTGCTGCAATTTGTGCGCGTTGCTGTCGAATGCGCCTCGTACAAACTGCCGCCATTAAATATTCAACGCAGTGGTGTGCGCTGTAGACAAATCATGCTCGCAATTAACATTACCGTGAGCGTGCACGCGCGCGTTCTCCGATGCAAATTAGCGGCGGTAGGATTTCCCGATCGGTATTCGAATTCGACGCAGCGCACGTGTGATATTTTCCGGGCGATCGGGAAATATCTGATATATTTTTACGTGATTATATAATGTATTTTTTTGTGTTGGTTCGTTCGTTTCTAGAACATCATGACGTTCAACAAGTGTTCAGTGGGAGGCAAGTCGTACGGAGACTTATTGGACAGCCGTGGGGAACCGCTGGAGATAAAAGAGGTATAAGCAGCAGAGTTGCACTGTTGGTACGCGTCAGAGTGCGTACTTGTATGTTTATGTTATGCTTCGTATTTTTCATTATGTTACACTGTATGATCCAATTATGTTTATTTAGTTTATTTATTTTGTAGACATTATTCAATTTATTTATTTATTTATTTATTTATTTATTTACGATGACATTTCTTCGGCGTGCTCGTAACCGGCGGCGCGTCATTTACTCGTGCGCGGCGGTGTTACGTAATTACGTAATTCTCTTGCTGGGATTTAATTGCCCCGTGAAATATCACTCGATAACTGCATGCGCTCGCTGATTACCGGCAGTCTCCACTGTATAGATAATAGTGTCGCAGCATTTTATATATATATATGCTCAACTCTCTCTACCCGATACACTCTCACACTCTGCATGTACATAATACACGTAATATAATATATATATATAGAGTATATATCTATCTATATAATATAGAAAAGGGGGAAGGAGGAAGGAAGAGAGCGAGAGAGAGAGTGAGGGTGTGCGCGCGCGCGTGTGTGTGTGAGAGTGAGAGAGAGG
>NW_014578519.1:25887-28373 GCF_000485595.1 Priapulus caudatus
ATACCATATTGTTCATTCCTGGCGTTCAATCGCCGATTGTCTTCCTTCGTTCACGGAGTTCAATCGTTGATCTTCCTTCGTTCGTTTGCCCGGCATTCAATCATCGATCATCGTTCGTTCCCAGCGTTCAATCGTCAACCCTTCGCGGCGTTCACTCCTTGATCATCGTTCGTTCTTTTGCGGCTTTCAGGACACGAAGAAGCTGGACTTCAGCTGGAACCCGATGTACGAGCCGAGCTTTGTCTTCTACGACGGCAGCCTGCTGGCGGCAGTGCGGCGCGGCGAGCCGCAGGTCTGCCTGCTCTTCACCGTGCTGGCGCTCTGCCACACCGTCATGCCCGAGATCAAGGACGGTGAGTGTAGGAGGAGGGGAGAGGGGGAGGAGGAGAGGGAGAAGGGGAGGAGCGGAGGGAGAGGGGGAGGAGGTGGGGAAGGGGGGCGGTGGTGGCGGTGGCGGTGGCGGTGGTAGTGTAAGTCGTAGCTGATGTTTGATTGAATAATTTCAACAGATCTCTATAGTTCACATGCTAATCAAGTTTATCTTAGTTAGATCCAAATTAAGTTAAAAATAATAAAAATATAATCATAAATAACTTTATGAGCAAGTAGCTGATGTTGTTGTTGTAATTGTTGTTGTTGTCGTTGTCGCCGCTGCTGCTGTTGCTGTTGTTGTTGTCATGGTGCTGGTCGTGGTGGTGGTAATGCATGGTAGCGGCAGTAGTAGTGGTGGTGGTGGCGGCGGCAGTAGTAGTGGTAGTGGTAGCGGTAGTGGCAGCGACAGCAACAGTGGTAGTAATTGTAGTAGTTAATTTTGTTATTCTTGTTGTCATCGTCACCGTCGTCATGCTGCTGGTGGCGGCGGCAGCAGCAGCGGCAGCAGTGGTAGTTGAGCAGTGGTGGTAAAGGTACATGCAGGTAGCAGTAGCAGTAGAGATGGTGGTGGTATTAGTGGTGTTCGCCGTGGTTGTTGAGCAGTGGTGGTAAAGGTACATGCAGGTAGCAGTAGCAGTAGAGGTGGTGGTGGTATTAGTGGTGTTCGCCGTGGTAGTTGAGCAGTGGTGGTAAAGGTACATGCAGGTAGCAGTAGCAGTAGAGATGGTGGTGGTATTAGTGGTGTTCGCCGTGGTAGTTGTAGGAGTACGGCTCGCCGTGGTAGCGGCAGTGGTGAGCATTTGCAGCAACCAATTAACTAAGCGATCATGAAACCAATTAATCAGACAAACAAAAACATCATCGGAAAAACGCCAGAATGCATGATTTGCCCATAATGTTTTTGGTACGAACTCATATCTAGTATTCACAGATAACAGCATTATCCGATTATAATCAATCATTGATGAGTTCACGGTAGCGAAGGTCACGATGGCCGTGGCCGTGACATCCAAGGTCATTGCACCAGGCTCACGGTGCCCAAGGTCATGGCAGCCGTGGTCGCGGTGGCTGGGGTCGCACACTTTTCTGGGTTGCGAATTCCAATCGAGTTGAGTCTTTCTGTCGATTTGTTGCCCAGCGCAGCTGTTAATGTAACGAGGCTGTGAAACGGTGTTTTAATAGTGGCAAGACTGCGTTCGGTACGTCGTAAAACAACTAGAAAGCCTGCCATGTTCATATAGTTTCATTAGGTTCATTAGTTTCATAGGTTATCCTCACCTTGGGAATCGTCTCCCAACCCAGGAAGTTATCGGCAATAATAGGCTAAAGAGAGTAGAGAAACATTAAGACTTTGGTAGTAAATACATTTCGTGTTTATTTACCATCATTTTACGATTGAAACGTTCCAAGTGCCCGTGGGTTGACCGTTCAGGGGTCTGCGTTCTAGCAATGCGAGCTCTCAACTCCAAGGTTTCGGAGTTTGAGTTTTCCAAGGCGAAGTGCCTCTAAAAGTGGCTCGCGCGTTCCGGTGATGTCTGGTGAAACTCAAAGCTAGCCGATGCCTTAATGTCGCGACGCGGCGCCGAATCAACGTCAAAGCTAGCGAGGGGGACCTTTTTGTGTGCACGCGCGCGCGCCAACAATGCATCCGAGTTTCGGCGGCAAAGAAGACATCAAT
This sequence comes from Priapulus caudatus, assembly GCF_000485595.1. Taxonomy (NCBI): domain Eukaryota; kingdom Metazoa; phylum Priapulida; class Priapulimorpha; order Priapulimorphida; family Priapulidae; genus Priapulus; species Priapulus caudatus. Next base: position 27,938 of record NW_014578519.1, read on the forward strand.
CATATTCCATTAGCGCGATTGCGTGCGTGCGCTGATTGCGTGCGTGCGTGCGTGCGTGCGTGCGCTGCTTGCGTGCGCGCGCGCGCGCGTGTGTGTGCGTGTTTGTGTGTGTGTGTGTGTGTGTGTGTGTGTGTGTGTGTGCGTGCGTGCGTGCGTGTGTGTGCGCTGACTGCGGTCTATTAACTTTCTCTCGCGGCGCGCTGGTGTGTTGCAGGGAAGCTGGAGTACCAGGCTCAGTCACCCGATGAAGCAGCCCTCGTCGGCGCCGCGCGGAACTTTGGCTTCGTGTTCAAGGTACAAAAGCGTCGAGTTGCCACGGCGACGGCGGCCGGTGTGGTGGTGATGGATAGTGGTGATGATGTTGATGATGATAATTGATGGTGGTGGTGAAGATGTTGATGATGATGACTGATGGTGGTGATGACGATGACGATGA
>NW_014578519.1:29390-29976 GCF_000485595.1 Priapulus caudatus
GAGCTTGCAAGCTCATGTTGATATAACTTTGACCAACGTACCGTATTTAAATTAATTAAAGTGATTACGTCACGAATTTTCTATGGTAAAATTTGTAAAAATTTTGGTCCCATTTTTTTACATTAAAAGTAAGAACTAATTAACGTATCGTCAAATTCTTACCTGATAAGATTGTTTCTCAGCTAGTTAAAAATCCAAATAACCTGGACGATTTGATATTAGAGTTCATAACATTAATTGCTTGCTATGGGCTATGTATGCGTCACGAGTGTATGTTCACATCGAACAATATAGTAAAATAAGAAGTATAATGTAGCAATTTAACCATAAAAAGTGAACAGAATTACATATATTTTTGGGAAAAAGTGGAAATATTTTTTTTATTTTTTACTATTTACAGTGACGTAATCACTTTAATAAATAAATAAAATAAATAAATAAATAATCTGCCTTGCAGTCTCGCACTCCGACAACGATCACCATAGAAGTACAGGGACAGCAGGAGATCTATGAGCTCCTCTGCATCCTCGACTTCAACAATGTCAGGAAACGCATGTCTGTAAGTGGTCGGCTGCAGCGTAGGGCG
>NW_014578519.1:35360-38771 GCF_000485595.1 Priapulus caudatus
GAATAGTGAAGTGGGAAGAGGGAATATGCACGAAAGATGGCATACGGAAGGTCGAGCGTAAGCAACTAGATGGAATAGTGCCACGCAAACTCTCTCGATCGCTCGCGTGCGTGCTGTTCACTTGTTTTTTGTCTCTGCAGGACATCCTCGCGAAGATGAAGAGCTGTTACCACGCGGGTGACCCTCCGTCGTGCGGCGCGCCCGCGCTGTTCACTTGTCTAGCCATGCTCACTTGTTTTTGTCTCGGCAGGACATCCTCGCGAAGATGAAGAGCTGTTACCATGCGGGTGACCCTCCGTCGTGCGGCGCCCCCCCGCTGTTCACTTGTCTAGCCATGCTCACTTGTTTTTGTCTCGGCAGGACATCCTCGCGAAGATGAAGAGCCGCCACCACGCGGGCGACCCTCCGTCGTGCGGCACGCCCGCGCTGTTCACTTGTCTAGCCATGCTCACTTGTTTTTGTCTCGGCAGGACATCCTCGCGAAGATGAAGAGCCGCCACCACGCGGGCGACCCTCCATCAGGTGGCGCTCCCGGCGGAGCGATGGACGTCGTCTCCGTCACCGACCCGGGACAGACGAGCGAGACGTACCGCATGCGCAACATCAACAACGGAGCATTCGGCGTTCCGCACGATGGCACCACCGTGCTCGAGGACTCGGAGCTCAGCGGTTTCGCGCTCGTCATCAACGGGCACAGTCTGGTAGGTGGCGCCGGCGGTGGCGGCGGAGGTGGTATGAGGGGCGTCGTCGCGAGTCGTCGTCGTTCGTGCCATTTTTTTTCCATCGCGAGGCGTCGTTAAGAAAATCTCAACTTTGGAGCGATGTTAGTAGATTCTAGCGCATTTGTTAGAAACACTATGAGAGTTTGTAGGCCGGTGTCCCCTCTGAACACTTACGAAATTTAGAACTACGAATTTTTAACACTTTGAAGTATTTTTTTATACTATTTTAAGTATTTCTTAGTACAAACCTGAATTTGCCATGACAAACGTGGTTGCGTTAACACGCGTATTGCGCAGGTGTTTTTTACTATGTTGTCACCATTAATGAGTGCATTTCAGAGGTGTCTTGTGTACCACATCGTCACCGTTAACACAGTATTAATGCGTTAATGCGTATATTCGCAGGTGTTTGCGTGCCACGTCGTCACCGTTAACACAGTATTAACGCGTTAATGCGTACATTCGCAGGTGTTTGCGTACCACGTCATCCCCGTTAACACAGTATTAACGCGTTAATGCGTACATTCGCAGGTGTTTGCGTGCCACGTCGTCACCGTTAACACAGTATTAATGCGTTAATGCGTACATTCGCAGGTGTTTGCGTGCCACGTCGTCACCGTTAACGCAGTATTAATGCGTTAATGCGTACATTCGCAGGTGTTTGCGTGCCACGTCGTCCCCGTTAACACAGTATTAACGCGTGCATTCGCAGGTGTTTGCTCTGGAGGAGAAGATGGAGCTGTTGTTTCTGGAGGTGGGCTGCATGTGCAAGGCTGTGATCTGCTGCCGCGTGACGCCGCTACAGAAGGCTCTCGTAGTCGACCTCGTGAAGAAACACAAGAAGGCCGTCACGCTCGCGATCGGTGACGGCGCCAACGACGTCAGCATGATCAAGAGTAGGTTGTCTTCTCTTCTTCCTCTGCGCGCGTGTGCGTAGGTTCTCTCCCCCTTCTTCTTCTGAGCGGGTTTCAACACGCCTACACCCATATCTTCTCACACCAATTCCACCCCCCACTGCCGCGCACCAACATCCTGCAGTGTAGCCAGCATGATCAAGAGTAGGTTCCCTCCCCTTCTTCGGCTGCGAGTGGGTTTCAACAGGCGCAACAACACCCACACCCCTCAGCCCTCACACCACCCTCGTTGCCCTCCCCTGCGCGTGTCACGCTGCATTACGCTGCATCGTCAGAATGATCAAGAGTAGGTTCTCTGCGCTTCTTCCTCTGGGAGTGGGTTTTAACACGTGCACCCACACGCATCGGCGGACCGGAACGAATAACACATCTCACGCAGCCTACCACAATGCCCCCCGCATAAAACGCTCTCTTGTTTTCAGCGGCATACCCTCCGCAATGCCTCTCTTGTAACAATGCTCTTTTGTTGTTTTCAGCGGCACATCCTCCACAGTGCCCCCTGTGTAACGACGCCCTTTTGTTGTTTTCCAGCAGCGCATATTCCATATTGCCCCCTGCAAAATGACACTCTCTTGTTAACGACGCTCTCTTGTTGATGACGCTCTCTTGTTAACGACGCTCTCTTATTAATGATGCTCTATTGTTAATGACGCTCTCTTGTTAACGACGCTCTCTTGTTAATGATGCTCTCTTATTAATGACGCTCTCTCGTTGTTTTCTGTGGCGCATCCTCCGCACTGCCCCTCTCATTACGACGTTCTCTTGGTAATGACGCTCTTGTTAATGATGCTCTCTTGTTAATGACGCTCTTGTTAACGACGCTTTCTTTTTTTCGCAGCGGCGCACATCGGCGTCGGCATCAGTGGGCAGGAGGGCATGCAGGCGGTGCTGTCGTCGGACTTTGCGCTCGCGCAGTTCCGCTACCTCGAGCGTCTGCTGCTCGTGCACGGCCGCTGGTCGTACTTCCGCATGTGCAAGTTCCTCGAGTACTTCTTCTACAAGAACTTTGCGTTCACGCTCTGCCACTTCTGGTTCGCCTTCTACTGCGGCTTCTCGGCGCAGGTGGGTTGACGACGATAGCACGAAGGATAGTACCATAGTACGATAGACGATAGTATAATAATTATCCTAATTTCGATAGTGATATGGTTACAAGTTACAATAATGATTATGATGATGATGATTTTGCTGAGGCAGATGGTTAACTGACAGCCAGATTTCTTTCTCGCTTCGAATTTTAATCATCATGTTGATGATCACGATGACAATATTGATGTAGACGAGACCTGGAACATTGTACTTGCAATTACCTAGCAATTACCATGAGTGCTCTCTGTCTGCCTGGCGAGACTGCATGTGCGTGTGGGAAGCATGATATTACGAGACGCGTAACGCGATGCGACCGTGAACCTCGTGTGCGTGTACGTGAGCTGCTATTTTTTTGTCGTACTAAACCATAATAACTAGTAATACTATTGCTGCTAGTTGCTATGGTTTTTACGTCTAGTACCACCTGGTACAATGTCATAAATATAGCGTGCGTGATTTAATTTTAATAAAAGTACGTACACTTGGGGTACCTGGCTGCCCTGGTGTCATCGCTTGTCACTCGTTAAGCTAGCACTTTTGATTAAGAACTGTTTTTGTATTACTCCACTGACGGCGAGGAGCTTGCAAGCTCATGTTGATATAACTTTGACCAACGTACCGTATTTAAATTAATTAAAGTGATTACGTCACGAATTTTCTATGGTAAAATTTGTAAAAATTTTGGT
>NW_014578519.1:39215-44514 GCF_000485595.1 Priapulus caudatus
TGCATCAAACATACGTCTATCGGTGCTACAAGCAATTAATGTTGATGAACTCCTAATACAAATCGTCCAGGTTATTTGATTTTTAACTAGCTGAGAAAGCAATCTTATCAGGTAAGAATTTGACGATGACGTTAATAAGTTCTTACTTTTAATGTAAAAAAATGGAGGGAAACGCATGTCTGTAAGTGGTCGGCTGCAGCGTAGGGCGTACGGCGTAGGCGCGCGTCGTGCAAAAGAAGCGTGTTTGCTGACCATCCATCGACGAGTATCGATTGATTACCGTCAATTGATGAATGCTGATTGATTACCGTCGATTGACAACTAACAATCGATGACCATCGAGCGATGACCAATGATTGATAATTGTCAATTGATGACGAATCATTGATTACTGTCAATTGATGACGAATCATTGATTACTGTCAATTGATTAATATCGATTAATTATCATCGATACCACTGATTGGTGATTCTCATTGATCACTGTCAATGGATGACGATTAATTAATCTTGATTGATTACTGTCAATTGATGACCGTCGATCATTGACTGTCGATTGATGATGATCTATTGATTAATGTTTGACGACTGCCGATTGATCGCCACTTGTTACTCTAAACGGAATTCTAAAATTCCGAAACAAATGAACATACTGTATATTCTCTGCCAGAGCACTAGCTATTCTCTCACCGATAGGTTGACATCTGGCGTGACCTCGAAAGCTGGCGCTGTGCTGCGATCGGTCTCTCTCGTCATTCATTTTGCATTGAATAGCTCGTTGGTCGGGGAATGTGGGACATGCATCTATAATTCATAAATGGGGCAAGCGCGCGCGTACCCCAGCATCATCGCTCGCACACACGGAAATAAGTGCGAGCGATTTACATTGATGTGTTATCTTTTTATGCAATAGGACATTGGTTAGATTGGTGTTAGGAGGCATCACGATGATTAGTGTTGAATGCTAGCTAGTGTATAGTGGTCTGACTTCGGTGTTGGTGTGTGGCTAATTATGTTTGTTTTCTTTGTTTGTTGTTGCAGGTGATATTACGTAGAGAGGGGAAGATATATTTATACTGTAAAGGTGCTGATACTGTTATCAATGAGAGACTCAAAGAGGGTGACCAAGCAATTAGGGATATTACTGCAGAGCATTTAAATGTAATTACGTGTACACTGACTCGTGCTATCCATGCTTGTGAAGTAAATTAATTCGGTGATCTCTAAAACTTGGACGTTTAATATTTTTGTTGTTAGGAGAATGTTAATTAAGTTATTAGAAGTTAGTTATTTAAAGGAGGATGTCATTAAAAGAAGTTTTAATTAAATGTTGAGAAAGAAGTAAAGATAGAATTGTAGTAGTAGGTGTAAGAATTAAATGTAGTTAGTTGAAGAGTTTAGGAGTTATGGAAAGAATACAGTACAACTTAAATTCAGTATCCTGCACTAAACACAAATACTACATCTATATGTAGTCGTCCATAGTCATCTGTGTTAAGAGCTAGTGTGATATTTTCCGATCGTGTTCATAACATTTTCTTTTTTTTATCTATTTTATGCTGATTTTACGTATCGTTCGTTAAAATTTAGGAATCAGAGTGTCGCACGTGTGGGTGTGCGACGTCACTGATCGCTCGCTCGCCGCGCGCGTTTCTCCCGTGTTGCAGAAGTTTGCGGCAGACGGACTCCGAACGCTGTGCCTCGCGGTCAGGGAGCTGGATGAAGAGACGTATCAGCATTGGAAGGAGAAGCACCACGAAGCAGCGTGAGTGCGGGACACGTATAGCCACCCACGCACGCGCGCCAAGCTCACCCCCCCCCCCACCTCCGTGCATGCGCCACGTTAGGCTTGAATGTGGACTCTCATTCTTTTTCTACTTTACTTATTCGATTTTACTTACTCGTTTGCGCGCCGTGGTATTTTGTTCGAGTTTCATGCATGCTTCAGTCGAGTTTGCTTGCAAGTTTAACTATAGCTAATTGCATTTGAATCTTATTCCTACTTTACTGAAATTCACTTGCAAACTAATTATAGTTAATTGTGTTAAGATGTTATTCCTACTTCACTTAAATTCACTTAGAAACTAAGTTAAAGTATAGTTAATTGTGTTCGTATAGTATTTCTACCTGACTTAAATTCACTTACAAACTAACTTTAGGTAATTATATCTGAATCTTATCCCTGCTTTACTTAAACTCGCTCACAAACTATAATTAATAATTATCTATCTTGGTTAATTGTTACTCAACCGTGTCGACGTTTCGGCCTCCTATCAGGGAGCTGCTACCTTACCTTCGACTCCCTGATAGGAGCGAAAACGTCAGCAGTACGATTTTTGAATCACAACACCGTTCGAGTAACAATTAACCAAGATAGATCTATTATCTGTCAATTCCGAATGAACTTATTTAATGAGTTATAAGTAATTTAATTCATTCACGCATGTCTCCCGACATTTTCATTCGCAATAGCATGAGCATATCTATCTGTTACTATGTGATACGTGTAGACTAGATGAATAGAGGCATTTATGCATTCATTTATTTAACATTTATGCGTGAAGTCGTAGATAGATAGATGAGATGTTCATGTCAATAGCAACAGAGCAGCTAGTGTCATCCGGTATCTAAACAAACTTTTCAGACCGAGTATTATCTGCAGCAGTAAGACTTGCGGGTAGGTGAATACATTAGTGTCGTGTGCGGCGTGGCGGGTAACTGTGGCACGTACAGACTCGAACCGTGAATAATTGATCGCGCGAGACAGTATAGAGCGGCTGCTAATAATGGCAACGCGCGGCTGTTGTTGTTTCTGCAGCACTTCGCTGGACGACAGAGAGGCTAAGGTGGAAGCGGTGTACGAGGAGATCGAGCGTGACATGACGCTAGCCGGGGCCACCGCCATAGAGGACAAGCTTCAGGACGGAGTGCCGGAGACGATAGCCAACCTCGCGCTAGCTAACATTAAGATATGGGTTCTAACGGGCGACAAAGCAAGGTGAGGCAGTCACCTTTAAGCATGCATAGTCTAAATGCCCGGCGCACACGTGAAGTTATTTTACTCAAGGTAAAATGACGCAATGCGTCATTTTTCTCACGTGTGCGCGGATTTTCGTGAGTAATTTGAGACGACCGCGTCATTTTACTCAGAGTTGTGCGGCGGATTTTCGTTGAAGGAATTTTGACCGTGCGAATCATTTTACTTCTCTGTAGTAAAACTAACTCAGCGTTAGTAAAATAACTCACGTGTGCGCCGGGCTTAACACACACTCTAACTACAATTAACTACACAGTACCCTAACTATGTGTCCGAGGAAGGCAGGAAATTGGTAGCTAGAGTAGGAAGGAGTACTAGGAGTACTAGGAGTACTAGGAGTATTGTGTAATTTGGCGAACATTAAGATATGGAGTTACACTGCAGGTGACAAGCAAGGTGAGATAATCGCCTTTAACAAAATATGTTCCCTTACTAACGTCTTTACTACGTGTCTGGAGAAGAGTTGGTAGCTTTTCGTGGTTTAGATTAGGTTGAAAGTTTTAGTTTTTAATGTTATAATAGATATCGTGCGATGTTAGAGCGATACGTATAATTTGTTAGATTATTGTGTAATTTGGGGAAGGAGGGAAGTTGGTGGCTTGACGATCTGCAGCCTGGATATCCGCGTGAAGCGCGAGCGGCGACACAATGACTTATTCGCTGCCCTCTNGATTTTTGGTATGCCAACGCTGCTACTGCACGATCTGCAGCCCGGATATCCGCGCGAAGCGCGCCAACGCCGCCTCGCGGCGACACAATGACTTATTCGCTGCCCTCTATTTAGAAACATCTACCCGAGGCCCTCTGGGTACTACAGAAAGCCGCATAATCGGTCAATTGAGGAGTTGTGGCGATTGCAGAAGCCTTTCGACTTTGCACGTAGGGCGAGAATAAATCCAAATGCTCGTTTTTGTTGGTGTGTGGCTCGGCGCGCGTCCTTTTCGTGTAGAAAAATAATTTTCCCTTTTCGCTGGTTCATGCCCTGACATTAATTTGGAAGTTATCGCGACCCATAGATGGCGCAACGAGTCCATCTACGTACCATTTTCAAGTTTAAAAAAAAAAAACGCTCGGCTCGATGACCTAGACTGCCGCGCGGTGCACAGTTCGACACGCTAGCGTAACTCACTTCAGTATAGCCAACGATAGTTGGCTGAGTGAAGGTCGGTAGCAGTCTAGCCCTGCACTCGTCACTGCCCGTATCCATCTTGACGCACCAATGTGATGTTCTAATGTTTGCCATTATGATTATCACGTGATAGTTAGAGAATATATCGTGGCGTCAGCGCGTGGCGTGGCGTCGTGGCGAGAATTTCGTCAGTCTCTGTGTTATTTCGCGTGACACAGCTCGGTTAGGAACAAAGACATTATGTTTTCATAAGAAGTCAACACTGTTCTTCAAATAGAAACAAAGATCGAAGCTGTTGGATGAGTATTTGTTTTGAAATTGTTTTGAGAGCGTACGTACAGCATTTTTGCATATATTACATCGTCCCAGCGTGCTGCTTATAGCAAAAACTTCGTCTACCCCTGCGGTCGAGGGGGGCCTGATTGCTCTTGTGCAGAAAAACTTCGCAGAAGAACTTGGAACTCGCCTGCTCGCAGTTTACCTTGACGGTGCAACCCCTATATATACCAGCTGCCAGCTCCATCCATAGCTCCCTACACCAACACAACGTCAATACACCCTAGTATTCTAACCCTAGCAATACCGTTTCTTGGAGCTAAGTGACGGGAAGTTGTACTTGCAAGTAGTTGTAGTGTACGGCACTTGCTGTATACTGATCCATAGACTGATATAGCTAAGGTTAGTAACTATAGTAAGTGTACTGGGACCGTAAATTAACCCACTATTACAACTAATTCATAATGGCTCATGTAATACAGAAATGAATAAACCCTGAGGCTGAGTGTTCCAATTATATTTATATACAGGTTATTTTTACTGCCTATAGCCTAGAGTCCTAACATATAATACGATGTATTGCGATGTATGTGTTTGTGCGCGTTTATGCATGTATTGCTACGTGTTCTCGGCTTAGCTTAGTCACTCGATGGGTAATCGAGGTGGGAGCGAGTCCCAGTCTATATACAGGGATGAGATTCTTCCGCGGATCCGCGGAAATCCGCGGATTTGACAGTCCCAGGGGTCGATTTTGTGAAACGTCTAAATTCGTTGAGAAAATTGGGAAGGGGTAACAATGTAACAATTTAAATTATATACCCTCAACAGCACCTGACTGTAGACTGTAAAGTGTAGAC
>NW_014578519.1:44683-48031 GCF_000485595.1 Priapulus caudatus
TATGGATCCGTGCGTCGGCCAATTCATTCGGCGCACGGATCCATAGCTGCCAGCGCTGCATACTGTCGTAGGACGTTCCCGCGGTCGCGTGCACCTTGCCGCGGAATTGCGCGCAAGATCTGCGCTTATAGCGCTTGGGATCAACACCTCCTTTCGGCAACGCTTCTCTAGTATCCCGTCTCATCTGGACTATTTATCTAGACTGTTTATCTAGACATACTGTTATAATTGTGTGTGAACCTCGCGCCGCGCTGCATTTACACTGATGCACGCCGGGCCGTGCGTTATCTGTATAATATATAATGTTATATATATAGATTAGTGAACTGGCTACTTACGCCCAAATAATGTAACGGTGTGTGTGTGTGTGTGTGTGCGTGTGCGGGCGCGTGCGCGTGCGCGTGTGCGTGTGCACATCCAATCCTGCACTCCCACCGTACATTAATCAATATGCCGCCCCAGGCACGTATACAGCGCAGCGCAGATCAACAGATTATATACACCGTCAGCAAGCGCGTACAACGCGTGCAGCGCGTGCCGTGCTGCGGCGGCATTTCCTTGATGTACAGGGTGGAGGGCTGGGTTGGCTGATTCTCCCTTCTCCTCTTACTCCTTCTCCAACAGCTTCTCTCTTCTCCCCTTCCTTCTTCTGCACCAGCTTCTCCCCGTCATCCTTCTCCACCAGCTTCTCCCCCTCCTCCAGCACCTTCTCTCTTCTCCGCTTCCTCCTCCACCAGCTGCTCCCTTCTCCACCAGCTATTTCTTTCTCCCCTTCCTCCTTCTCCACCAGCTTCTCCCCTCCTTCTTCTCCACCACCTTCTCCCTTCTCCCCTTCCTCCTTCTCCACCAGATTCTCTCCTTCCTCCTTCTCCACCAGCTTCTTCCTTTTCCCTCTCCTCCTCCACCAGCTCCCTTCTCCCCTTCCTCCTTCTCCACCAGCTTCTCCCTTCCTCCTTCTCCACCAGCTTCTCCCCCTCTTCCACCACCTTCCCCCTTCTCCCCCTCCTCCTCCACCAGCTCTCATTTTCCCCTCCTTCTCCCCTTCCTCCTTCTCCACCAGCTTCTCCCCCTCCTCCTTCTCCACCAGCTCCCTTCTCCCCCTCCTTCTCCCCTTCCTCCTTCTCCACCAGCTTCTCCCCTTCCTCCTTCTCCACCAGCTTCTCCCCCTCCTCCACCACCTTCTCCCTTCTCCGCTTCCTCCTCCACCAGCTGCTCCCTTCTCCACCAGCTTCTCCTTTCTCCCCTTCCTCCTTCTCCACCAGCTTCTCCCTTCCTTCTTCTCCACCAGCTCCCTTCTCCCCTCCTCCTTCTCCACCAGCTTCTCCCCCTCCTCCTTCTCCACCAGCTTCTCCCTATCGTCCACCACCTTCTCCCTCCCTTCTCCCGTTCCTCCTCCACCAGCTTCTCCCTTCTCCACCAGCTTCTCCCTTCTCCCCTTCCTCCTTCTCCACCAGCTTCTCTCCCTCCTCCTTCTCCACCAGCTTCTCCCTTCTCCCACTCCTCCTCCACCAGCTCCCTTCTCCCACTCCTCCTCCACCAGCTCCCTTCTCCCCAAAATGGCTCGGATATTTTATGCATCATGATTGGTCAAAACGCGTCACGTGACACGCCGTTGTTGTTGTTATAATGCACGCCAAACCGTGTAAAAAAGCGCGCAAAAAAGTTATATTGCACGCTCGCGATTATGTTAACATTTACAATAATTAAGCATCAAACTCAACTGTAAATGTGTTTGTTTTGACTTTCGGAATTGGAATAAATTTTCGAGATATCGCGAGAAATCAACATTTCTAAAAGTAAAAAATGGCGAATAAGTCGTTTTATGTCCCCACGGACGAAGAACTCGCTGACCTGGTGGGGCAGATGGATAGTGGAAACACCAAGAAGTGTATAAAATTCGCACGGGACAAGTTACTGGGATTTGCACAGTATTCGAACACCAATTTAGAGAGCCATCTTGCCAATCCGTCTGATCTCGATTCATTTTTGAGCAAGTTCTACGCCGGGATTCGGAAAGAGGATGGGACAAGTTACAAAAAGAGAACTATGCAGACGCTAAAATACGGAGTTCAGCGACATTATTTGGACGAGTCCGCCGGCCTGGATATTACAGACAAGGTGAAGTTTCTTCAATCTAATCGCATGTTTAAGGCCATATTGGTTAGTTTGAAAAAACAAGGAAACGGTAATGTACAGCATAAACCCGTGATCAGCCAAACGGACATGCAAACAATGCAGAACTCAAATGAACTGGACATGACAACAACCTACGGGTTGCAAAATAAAGTGTTCATAGATATAATGACCTTTTTTTGTAATCGGGGTAGGGAGAACATTCGTAGGATGAAACCTGGTGATTTTACAATAGAGAAAGACGTCGACAGTGGCCTAAGTTACATGATAAAGAAAGACTGTCTCACCAAGAATAATCGAGAAGACCAAGATGAAGTGTCAAACAGTGGCCAAATGTACGAGATTCCAAACAGTGATTCATGCCCTATAAAGGCATTCCAGACTTACGTCAGTAAAGGCTCTGGCAAAGACCAAAATCAAAAGCTCCTATGGATGGATCTTCTTGGTACTGTAATAGTCCACTTGGAATCAACACTATCGGAAACAAGCTCAAGTCAATATCTCGTAATGCTGGGTGTAGCAAAGTATACACTAATCACTCACTTCGTGCGACGACTATAAATGCATTGGACAGTGCAGGGATCCAATCGAGAGACATCATGAGCGTCAGTGGCCACAAGAGTGAAACAAGCCTGAAACACTATAGCCGCACTAGTGAAAAAAGAAAAAGAGAAATGAGCGGCATTCTCGCCCAACAGCTGTACTGTGAAAGCTCTACTTCTGGTCCTGAAAGCGAGAACAAGACTCTGACTAGTTCTATCTCTACCGAGTCTTACAGCCAGGAAACCGTGGCTTACGGCAATATTCTAGCTGGTCCATATTTGCAGTCTAGTATCAGTTCACAAATTCACCAACAACAAAGCATCAGTAAGAATTTTCATTTCCATGGATGCAATGTAAATATTTACAATAATTAAACAATAATTAAGCATCAAACTGAAATTTTCGAGATGTAGATTTACTATTGCTTTTCTAGACCATTTATCTAGACTGTTTATCTAGACTTGCTGTTAAATTGTTACTGTTACTAAAAAATTAAATTGTTAAATTGTTACTAGTGTGGTGGCGCTAGAGGTGACCACACTGGATTTTCCCACGCGCTGTAGTTAGTACGTGGAATTTATTTGTTTCGGGATCATTTTTCGCTCCTACCGCGAAGGTAGGACGGTGATGCAGTAGCAGGAAAACCCAGAGTGAAATGAACGCAAGTCTTTA
>NW_014578519.1:48474-71758 GCF_000485595.1 Priapulus caudatus
CCAGTGTCAGAAGTGATGGACTACGTCGGGTGCCTGGCCGTTGTTCCCCCTCGCTTAACACGTGTACAGGTGATGCAACCCCCTTGGTTGAGTATACGCACGAGCGTCGTACCCCCTTGTCTGCCACGTGCTCGCTGGCGCCACTCTCTCGCCCGGCGCGTGTACGTGATGGTGCACCTCCCTGACCTCCCACATCGGCTGGCGCCACCCTCTCGCCCGGCGCGTGTACGTGAGGGTGCCATTCCCTGACCTCCCACATCGGCTGCTTATGGGAGCCCCTCTCCCTCAGAAAAACTCTCCATCTCTGTTGCGGTGGTTGGTCTGGTTGTATGACGTCATCCCACCTGAACTCTCCACAACTCTTCACTCCCCCCCCCTGAAATCTCCACACTAGCTGTTACTGTTAAATTGTTAAATTGTTACTATAGAGTTTCTGTTAAATTGTTAATTGTGTGTGTCGCAATTTAATCAACATCAAACTGAAATTTTCGAGATTTACTATTGATTTTCTAGACTATTTATGTAGACTGTTTATCTAGACTTACTGTTAAATTGTTATAGTGTGTGTGTAACAATTTAATCAACTGTAAATGTGTTTGTTTTTGACTTTCTGGACTGGAATAATTAAATTTTCGAGATCTAGCCTTACTATATATTTTCTAGACGATCTGCAGCCGGATATACGCGCGAAGCGCGAACAGCGCCGCCTCGCGGCGCTTTTTGATCGAATTCGCTGCCCTCTATTTAGAAACATCTTCCCGAGGCCCTCTGGGTATAACAGAAAGCCGCATAATCGGTCAATTGAGGAGTTGTGGCGATTGCAGAAGCCTTTCGACTCTGCACGTAGGGCGAGAATAAATCCAAATGCTCGTTTTTGTTGGTTTGCGGCTCGGCGCGCGTCCTTTTCGTGTAGAAAAATAATTTACCCTTTTCGCTGGTTCATGCCCTGACATTAATTAGGAAGTTATCGCGACCCATAGATGGCGCAACGAGTCCATCTACGTACCATTTTCAAGTTAAAAAAAAAACGCTCGGCTCGATGACCTAGACTGCCGCGCGGTGCACAGTTCGACACGCTAGCGTAACTCACTTCAGTGTAGCCAACGATAGTTGGCTGAGTGAAGGTCGGTAGCCGTCTAGCCCTGCAATCGTCATTACCGCTCCGACTTCCCGTATCCATCTTAACGCACCAATGTGATGTTCTGATGTTTGCCATTATGATTATCACGATGTTATCTGGATTCTGGAAAAGCTCCGCCTTCGTGGCGTCAGCGCGTGGCGTGGCGTCGTGGCGAGAATTTCGTCAGTCTCTGTGTGATTTCGCGTGACACAGTTCTGTTACGAACAGAGACATTATGTTTTCATAAGAAGTCAAGTTAGTCAACACTGTTCTTCAAATAGAAACAAAGATCAAAGCTATTGGATGAGTATTTGGTTTGAAATCGTTTTGAGAGCGTACGTACAGCATTTTTGCATATATTACATCGTCCCAGCGTGCTGCTTATAGCAAAAACTTCGTCTACCCCTGCGGTCTACCCTAACCCTGATTGCTCTTGTGCAGAAAAACTTCGCAGAAAAGCTTGGAACTCGCCTGCTCGCACTTACCTTGACGGTGGGCAACCCCTATTACAGCTGCCAGCATCCATCCATAGCTCCTACACCAACACAACGTCGAATACACTCCTAGTATTCTAACCCTAGCAATACTCGTTTGCTTGGGAGCTAGTCGAAATCTATGATGCTTGCAGTGCAGCCTTGATTCTTGGCAGTGGCAGACTTGCAGTCATTACCACTGATTATGTACGTCTTGTCGGGTTAATTAGCAACATTACTATCAATATCATAGTGACGGGATAGTTGTACTTGCAAGTTAGTTTAGATGTAGCGGCACTGCTGTTTATTACTGATCCATTTAGACTTGATATAGCTTAAGTGCTAGTAACTAGTAAGTGTACAGGGGGGGGGGACCGAAATTAACCCACTATTACAACTATATTCATAAGGGCTCAATGTATATACAGAAATGATATAAACCGAGGCTTGATGTGTCTCAATTATATTTTATATACGTTCATTTTTTACTGCCACATAGCCTAGGGGAGTCCGTAAATCATAATTACGATGTATTGCGATGTATGTGTTTGTGCGCGTTTATGGCATGTATTGCTACGTGTTCTCCGGCTTTAGCTTAGTCACGTCGTATGGGTATTCGAGGTGGGAGCGCAGTCCCAGTCTTATAGCCTTTGTGTCCTTTGCCAGGCATTTCCATTACTGGGCATAAGGTTCGCGACGCTTGAGAATTTCGTCAGTCTTTTCTGCTGATTTTTGCGCCCCTTCAGCACAGCCTCGGGCTCTGCGAAGTAGAGAAAATTATGGTTTTATAATCTAATGTCAACACTGTTCCACGTCCGCAAATGTCGTACCCTCTGTGTCCCCCACTAAAATTGCGGATCTTTTCGCTTGGCTAGCTATGGATTCGTGCGTCGGCCAATTCATTCGGCGCATACGGAATCCATAGCTTGCCAGCGCTGCTGCATTACTGTCGTAGGACGTTCCCGCGTCGTCGCGTGCGTGCGCCTTGCGCGGTAATTGCGCCGCAAGATCTGCGCTTAATAGCGCGTGTTGGCGATCAACCACCTTCCTTTTCTGGCAACGCTTCGTCTAGTATCCCGTACTCAGTGCTGGCACTATTTTCTAGACTGTTTATTCTAGACATACTGTTATAATTGTTGTGTGAACCTTCGCGCGCGCGCGCGCATTTACACTTGATGCACGCCGGGCGTTGCGTTATCTGTATTAAATATATAATGTCTATATTATATAGATTAGTGAACATGGCGTACTTACGCCCAAAATTAACGTTTTGTTGTTCTAATCTTTCCTGTGGTGTTGTGTGTGTGTAGTGTTTGCGTGTGCGGGCGTTGCGCGTGCCGCCGTGTTGCGTCGTGACATCCAATCCTGTACACTCTCCACCGTACATTATATATTGCTATAATAAAAAATAGCCGCCCTCAGGCACGCTATCAGCGGACAGCGCCAGATATCAACAGATTATATACACCGTCAGCAAGCGCCGATGTACACGTGCGTGCAGCGGGTGCCGTGCTGCGGCGGCATTTCCGTTTGCATGTACGTATGGTGGAGGGCTGGGTGCGCTGTTCTCCTTCTCTCTTACTCCTTCTTCCAATCAGTCTTTCTCTCTTTCCCTCCTCCTTCTTCTGCACAGCTCTTCTCCCGTTCATCCTTCTCCACCAGCTTCTCCCCCTTCTCTCCAGCACCTTCTCTCTCTCCGCTTCCTCCTCACAGCTGTGCTCCCTTCTCCCAGCATTTTTTTTTTCTCCCCTTCCTCCTTCTCCACTCAGCTTCTCTCCTCCTTCTTCTCCACCACCTTTCTCCCTTTCTCCCTTTCCTCCTTCGTCCACCAGATTTTCTCCTTCTCCTCCTTCTCCACAGCTTCTTCCTTTTCCCTCTCCTCCTTCCACGCCGCTCCCTTCTCCCCTTTCTCCTTCCTCCACAGCTTCTCCCATCCTCCTTCTCCACCAGCTTCTCCCCCTCTTCACCACCTTCCCCCTTTTCTTCCCCCTCCTCCTCCAGCCAGTCTCATATTTCCCCCCTTCTCCTCCTTCTCTTCTTCTCCACCACCTTCTCCCCTCCTCCTTCTCCACAGCTTCCCCCTCTCTCCGACCACCTTCTTCCCTTCTTCCGCTTCCTCCCTCACCAGCTTGCTCCCTCACCAGCTATCTCCTTTACTCCCCTTCCTCCTTCTCCACCAGCTTCTCCCTTCCTTTGCTCTCCAGACAGCCTCCCTTTCTCCCCTCGCTACTTCTCCACCAGCTTCTCCCCTCTCTCCTTCTCTCACCAGCTTCTCCCTATCGTCCAACCACCTTCTCCTCCCTTCTCCCGTTCCTCCTCCTCACCAGCTTACTCCCTCTCCACCAGCTTCTCCCTTCTCCCACTTCCTCCTTCTCTCCCAGCTTCTCTTCCCTCCTCCTTCTCACCAGCTTCTCCCTTCTCCCACTTCCTCCATTCCACCATGCTCCCTCTCTTCCACTTCCTCCCCACCAGCTCTCCTTCTCCCCTTCTTTCCCCTTCCTCCTTCTGGCTACCAGCTTTCTCCCCCTCCTCATTCTCACCACCTTCTCCCTCTCCTCCTCCACAATTCTCCACCAGCTTCTCCCCCTCCTCCTTCTCCACCAGCTTCTCCCTTCTCCTCCTTCTCCACCAGCTTCTCCCTTCTCCCCTCCTTCTCCCCTTCCTCCTTCTCTACCAGCTTCTCCCCCTCCTCCTTCTCCACCAGCTTCTCCCCTCCTCCTTCTCCACCACCTTCTCTTTTCTCCCCTTTCCCCTTCTCCCCTCCTCCTTCTCCACCAGCGTCTCCCTTCTCCCCTTTCTCATTCTTCACTAGCTTCTCCTTACTTCACCTATTACTACTAGTACTACTCTAAACTTCCTCCTTACTCTCCCTCGCTTTCCCCTCCCCCTCCCTACACTACTCTTTCGCTACTCTGTACCAGAACTACGAGAGTGCTGACGATGTTCCACTGATACGCCCGAAACGCTGATAGACCACGTAGCGCCATCTGGCGGTGGCGTTTGCAAGTTAATTTACGACGCTAAACCTAATGTTTACTGCTAAAACTTGTATTAGTAATTACCGTATCGTTGACTCTGGTATTCTTCCGTTACACACTGAACCGTATACACACTACACGACCGTCGTAACTCACAAAGCCTACTGCCTGCGTTCACTGCTTTGCACCCGAACCCACCCAAAACCAAAACCAAAACCAAAACCGTCCGGACTATCATACGCGAGCCATACGCTAAAAGACCTCATACGGAAAGTAATTGTTGGTTGGCCGCTTAATACCGGCCCCTTAATTGTGGCCTTATACACAATTATCTTGATACAAAAACGGCCAACATAAACTAAATCGTTCTAACAAAACCAACCGCAATTTCCAACTCTTTGCAACACTCTAAGTGTTCCTCACGACAGACGAAATATTCGCTACGACAATTAAAACATTCCATTTCTACACAGTTCGCGCACTAATCATTAAAGTCTAATTTCAGAATGAGATAAAGTTTTGCCACAGGACTCGTTAATAGTGTCGAGGCGGTCTTGACCTTTACCACCATCACAATGCCGTTCTTGTCTTTCATGACATCCTGGATTCTTCCGATGTTCCAAGCTTTCCTTGGAGAGTTATCCGCAATCATCGCAAGGTCACCAACCCGCATATTTCTTCTCTCCATTGCCCACTTCTGTCTACTTTGGAGAAGAGGTAGATACTCCTTCCTCCATCTTTCCCAGAACAGATCCGCCAAGTATTGGATTTGTCTCCACCTTCTCCTGGAGTAGTTGTCTGTATTGAGAAAGGTTCCTGGAGGGAACCACTCTCCCGGACGTAGGAGTAACAGATGATTTAGAGTGAGCACGACGCACGTTAAGGTCGTTGACACTGTCTGATGCTGCTGTCAGCGGCCGTCCATTCAAGATGGCCTCTACCTCGCAAAAAAGCGTCTGCAACCCTTCGTCGTCCATTCTTACAGTCTGCTCATGCATAACGGAATACAACACCTTCGGTACAAATCTGATGAGCCTCTCCCACACACCGCCGAAATGTGAAGCCGATGGTGGGTTAAACTCGCACTGAACTCCAATCAGGAGCATGTTCCCGTGCATCCTATCTAAGTACCACCTCTGGATCTCTTCTCTAATCTCTATCTCTGCGCCTACGAGGTTAGTCTCGTTATCCGATCTCATAAAAACAGGTTTACCTCGGCGAGCTCTGAATCGGCGGATGGCATTAACGCACGAATCCGTATCGAGAGAGAACGCTACCTCCAGGTGAATTGCACGCGTGACCAGGCACGTGAAGATTACTCTGTACCGCTTGACCATACTCCTTCCGCGCTTCAGTTTAAATGGCCCGAAGAAATCCAGTCCGACTCTGCTAAGCGGTGGCTCGTCAGGGATCAATCTCTTACTGGGCAAGTCAGCCATCTTCTGTGTACCACGGGGAGCCCTATATTTCCTGCATGTCACGCACTTAGTGACTAGAGCTTTCAGAGCAGTGTGAGCACCTAGAATCCAGTACTTCTGTCGAATAACATACAAGATTGCGTTCTTCCCTAAGTGACCACAAGACCTGTGTGCCTCTTCCATGAGTAGTGTAGAGATTTTAGATTCATTCGGTAACACCACGGGATGTTTCGCTTCATATGGCAAGTCTGCCCTTTCTAGCCTACCTCCTACTCGCAGCAATCCATCAAACACAAAGAGATCCAGTCTGTAGAGCTTCGACGACTTATTGAGCCTTCCAGGGTCTCTTAAATGGATGCTCCGAAGCGTTTCCAACTCTTTTCCGGAAACGCGAGTGTTGCACGTATCGTATAAGCGCGTACTCTGACCTCTTCAACACTTGTAGGGTCAGTCGAGCAACTTTGATCCGTTTGGTGGCCTTCTGTGGTCTGCCATTTCTTTCCTTCGCGACAGCATCTTCCACCGCCCTTTGACATTTTAATGGGTCGGTTTCATAAGACTCGATATCTATCCTGATCTGCCGTGTTCGCTGGTCTGGGGGCCCTCCCCCCGAAATTTTTTAAAATTAGACCCCCTCAGATGCGTTTTCTGCGTGAGCAGGGGGGGGGGGTCCGGACCCCCAGGACCCCACCCTCTGTACACGCCCCTGCTGATCCACCTGAGTTGCCTCATGAATAACAGCTAGCCGATTTGCGTCAAACGTATGGAAGCACAAGTTTCTGTTGGCTATGTACCGCAGTACCGATTTACTGTCTGTCCAATAGAAGGTCTGGTCAATGGAATAACCTAGCTGTTCCGAAATCATCTTGCAGAGTCTCACGGCAGCCGCTGCTGCGGTGAGCTCTATCCTCGGCACTGTTACAGCCTTCACGGGGGCGACTCTGGCCTTTCCCAGGAGAATGAAACATTGAACCTGTCCGCTATCATCAACGAGGCGCAGATAGAATACCATTCCAAGACCCATGTTACTGGCATCTGAGAAACTATGCAGTTGACAAGACACAACATTGCCAAAGTTCTGTGGTTTATAGCACCGTTCGATCGTTACATCTTCCAGGCGTGGAAGTTCACCCAGCCATTCGTTCCAATGTCTCAGATCGGCACCTGTGATCTCCTCATCCCATCCAATTTGACGTTTACACAATCCCTGAAGTATGGACTTGGCGATCAGCACAAAGGGAGATGCCGCTCCAAGGAGATCGTACACTGAACTCACTATCGACAAGATACATCGTCTTGTGGCTGGTCTATCTCGCACCTGAATCTGAAATCCAAGCAAGTCATTCTCAATGGACCAGTAGACACCCATGGCTCGTTCACATGACAATTCTGTACCCGGACTCTACAGCTTTACTTCTTTACCTCGACCATTCTGTGGCACAGATTCAATTACTGCCTGACTGTTACTAATCTATTTCATTAAACGAAACCCTCCTTTCTTGCACATCATAGTCATATCTCGAATGAGCGAAACCGCCTCCTGATCTGAGGGAACCAAGGTTAGGCAATCGTCCACATACATGTTCTCCATCACTGTATCTGCGACCAGTTGGTCAAACTCTTCTCCATTCTCTTTTGCCGTACGCTGAAGGGCTTAGTTGCACACACTAGGAGATGACGTCGCCCCAAAGAGGTGAACTGTCATTCTGTATGCGACTGGTTCCTTTTCCATGTCGCCCGTCCCCCACCAGTAAAATCGTAGATAGTCTCTATCGCTCTGTGCTACCTTCTCCTGATGAAACATGGCCTCCACGTCTCCAATTGCTACATTCTCTCCGCGGAACATCAGAAGAACACCGAGAAGATTATTGGTGAGGTCGGGTCCCTGTAGGAGATCACTATTCAGTGATACACCCTGGTACTTAGCTGAACAGTCAAACACTACACGTATCTTCTGCTTTTTCTTGTGGTAGACCCCGTGGTGTGGTATATACCAGACTTTCCCGTTGTCCGATTCCTTGGGCGCAAGCTCTGCATAGCCCTTGCTTATTAACTCTTCCATAAACCTCACGTAATCATCCTTAAATTTAGGATCTCTGTTCAGTCTGTTCTGTATGTTTCGGAATTGCCGTAACATATATGTAGAGTTATCTGGCAATGTGACGTTGCGGTCCCGAAAGGGAAGAGTAATGCAGTAATGTGCTCCCTCCCGATGGATTGACTCACTGACCTGTCGCAAGAAACTTTCGTCCTCCATAGAGTTCTCTCTCTTGCCATCTATCAGGCGTTCCGGGAAGTCAAAGTCCATAGATTTTCTCACCATTTCCTCTAACTGCCTATCATCCCGGATAATATTTTCGATGTGTACCCTGTTTACTTCAGGGGTTGGGTTGTCTCTAATTACGTTTCAGACAATCCGTCCGACTCTGGTCCTTGTTGCATGCGGTGATCCAGTGGCACCCGTGAGAACCTCAAATGGAATATAGGCATCAGGTACGTTACTTCCAATCGTAAGTCCAACTTCCGCTTTTATCTCTGGTATGCGTACTTCAGACAAGTGCGACCATCTGGATATTTATTCCTGTGTAGGTATATGGTCCCTTGTGCAGGCATACATTTTTTCGTGTAGACTTTTGGTAAGTCGATGACATTCTCCATGACGAGGTCACTAACCTGAAGTCCATTCAGCGCATATGTGTTCATTTTGAAGGGTTCACCCATGGGGCTCAATGTAAGCTGAATCTTCTTACCACTGCCTCCCGACTGCCTCATCACGCTTTCCGTGCAAAATGATACACTACTACCCGAGTCGAAGAAAGTGTATGTCTCTATGCTGTGAGATCTGGTCTTCAGCTTTACTATTACTGGGATTATAGCCATAGCACATGAAACATCACCGGCCTCTGCTTGACCATTAGTATCAAGAGGATAGCTCATACAAACGCTGGGGATTTCTTCTTTCTTTCCAGTTTTCTCGGTCCCCCGGCGTCTAGCCGTCTCAGTTGATGGCCTCCTGGATTCGTCGTGAAGAATAGTGGGATGATGCCTTCTACAGACATCACATGCTCGTCTGAGTCTACACATCATTGCCATATGACCCTTATTCGGACACCCAAAGCAAAGTCCTTTGCTTCCCAAGTGATAATATCTCTCCTGTAGGCTCACAGTCACTATGCCCTTGCAGTTTTCCAGTGAATGAGATCTAGATTCACAGTATGAACATTTCGATTCAGTGACTGTCTTTGGCTTTGACACTTCACAAACAGCATTGAGAACAGAGTTATTCTTCCTAAATGCTGTGTCACCCTTTAACGACTGATCCTTACTCCTGTGCATCCCTACTGCAGTATTGCCATATGTGGGGTCGTTGGCTTTCTTCGCTTCTGCTTTCACAAGACGAACGAAGTCAGCAAATTTCACAGTTCTATGAGCTCCCTTTGTTCTCAGAACTATGCTCCTCCATCTGTCGTGTAAGTGAAATGGAAGCTTTCCCTTCAGTCTCTTGACATTCTCTGAGTACTCCAGGACACTTCCTTCACCAATACTCTCCACAGCATTCTCGCATTCTACCAGGAACAAGGAGAATTTGTCGAGCGCCTGCGCATCTCCAGCTCGTACCATGGGCCAATCGAGTGCCTTCTTGATAAAGGCTGTAGCGATAACTTCGTTATCACTAGCGCTCCTCTAGCTGCTCCATTGCTGCCTTGTATGCCTTTTCCCAGTCAGCTAGGTGACTAAATCCTGAAACCACCTTATGAGCCTCACCGTATGTCAACTGATCTAAATAGTTTATCTTCTCGTCATCGTCATCCGTATTGGCTACCACCTTTGCCTGAAATTGCCGAAGAAACCATCTAAACTCTAGTGCATTGCCTCCAAACTTTTTTATTTCTGGCACCGGCTTCCTGAGGTGCTGTACGACATAATGTAAGGCATCTTTGGTCAGGTCGACAAGGTCCATGCTCTTACGAATGTCGGCACTAGGTAAATTAGGCCTCTTGCCTCCCATTGCAGGAACATACATGCCTTCAGGCTTGATCGATCCCGCACTAGAATCCAGTAGAACAGGTAAACAATCGCTCCTGACTCCTAGCTCATTCTTGTCTTTGGGCAAATAATCTTCCTACCACCGGATGTGCTCTGCCTGCTCGAACCTGTTCAACACCTTGGCCTTAGCATCGGATACAGCGATGTCCATATCGAGTTGAAGTTTCTCTTCATCTAGTTCTATCTCTTCTCTGTGCTTCCTTCAAGTGCTTGGATGATATGTCGCTGTACGCTGCAATACTTGCAGACGAAGCGCCTCCCACCAACTCACTGGCCTTGTCCATCTGATCCTTTGATCCACGTGCGCTGTGTCTGTGGGCCTCACTCTGTTGCGTTGGGTCGCCCTCTCGCCTCTATCAGAAAGATTACTTTCCACTCATCTCCCTGTGAGCTGTCTTCGGCGGTATCCTCTAGGTCCCTGGATTGACTGTCCGTCATGATCAGCTCCACTGGCCTCAGGGTCATCCTGTACACCTTCCTTGTCGGTCAACATGGCGTATATCCCCACTGCTCGTCACTACGTCGATACGTCAATAATGTAACGCTTATACCAACAGCAGTCTTTAACACCAATTCATCCGTTTATCATTTAATCTATCATCGACGAACTTCGACGATGATCATAGACGAAAGATTGACTATAATACAAAAGAAAATTAACAAAATAAACTTCTGTGGCTATTTCCCTCTTAAGCCTCATGTCTGTTGACACTTGCCCGCGGTATAATACATCTACTATTTCTAGTACGTGAGTCATTAGTGATACCAGGCATATACATTATATTACATTACTGCATCATTCAATAGATAGCGTAACTAGACTAAATATACAGTGAGGTGAATCTTATCGCGAGCGCATATATCTGTGTGCTGCATGACGTATAAAAGTTTAACCTTGTATTAGTAATTACCGTATCGTTGGCTCTGGTATTCTTCCGTTACACACTGAACCGTATATACACAACACTCGACCGTCGTAACTCAGAAAGCCTACTGCCTGCGTGCACAGCTTTGCACCTGAACCCACCCAAAATCAAAACCAAAACCAAAACCGTCCGGACTAATATACGCGAGCCATACGCTAAAAGACGTCATACGGGAAGTAATTGTTGGTTGGCCGCTACAATATACTTATACTAATTTATACTATTGTAAAGCTCGCTACCGTAGCAAACTGAGATAAACCGGATCTAATCGTAGATTTCGGTGCAAGTAAACTTTCCCACGGGTAATTATGGCGGCCGCCGATTCCGAACCCCCAACGGCCACCGCTCCTATTGAGCACATTGAGAACAGCCGTTAACTCCCCCCCAACCCTACCCCCACCAACACTACCACCACGTACCATGCTACGGGCCGTAGGAACGTGTACTAACTCTAATATCTCGCGAATGAATTGAGTTACATTTCTAAAATTCTAGATACATATAAACACATGTCTTAACTATAAGGACCGTCAATTTTGTTGCTTCAAGTTTATTGAAGCACGAATAGTCTAATTAATTACCCAAAATATACGCGCGGTATCGCTCATAGGCTAATGTATGTGCGTGGCTATATGGCCCGTAGGAAAGTGTACTAACTCTAATATCTCGCGAACTTACATTTCTAAAATTCTAGATCCATATAAACACATGTCTTAGCTATGGTCTCTGTGAATTTTGCGTATATTAAAAAACGAATAGTTTAATTAATTCCCAAAAATATACTCGCGGTATCGCTCATTGGCTAATATACGCACGGCTATATATGGACGGTAGAAAAGTATACGAACTATCATGTGGCGCGAACTATTTAAGTTACATTTCTAAAATTCTAGATACATATTGTAATATTTTAATAGCAGAAGAGCGCCATTAGGAAAGCATAACAGAATTTATTCGCATCTGACTGGTTGATATTACATTAGAGTTATCCGGATACTTAATTATGACGTATATAGTGCATATATGACATCTCCCTTTTTTCTTTTCTTTTTTTAAAAGGCAGTTGAATAGAACAATTGAACTCGAGCAGCAAAACTATTCAGTAATAAACTTGACTGGCAAATTATCAATTAGATATGGAATTATCAATTATAATCAAGTACCCAATATTTTACCAACATCTAATTGTACCATGTATAACTATGTTTGCAAGACTGAATTGTTGAGAACAATAAAATTCTGGTTTGGATCAAAATGCAATTTGAAATCATTCAACTTTTAACACTAACAGACAAACTCTGCAGCTGGGCTAGAGGTTGCTAGCACATGCATAGCCCACTGTTCGAACTGGTCTTTACCACCAGTTCAATCACACAAAACAGAATCACGATTTGACGTAGTCTCTGTAATGACTTGGTTCCCTGATGATTCTCCCAGAACGAGTAGTGTAGGTGCTCTGCAGTGCCTATACCTATAGTATAAATATATACCCAGTAAACATTCCCACATGAGGCCCATATGCGGCCCATATGTCGATGAATATGGGCTCATATGGGCTGCCCATATGGGGCCCATAGACAGCTGCACCCAATATGCACATGGGTCCCATGTGGGCAGCCCATGTGGTGAAAATATGGGTCCCATGTGGGCTTCCTCTGGGCTATAATAGTATCTGGGTAGAATACGAGCCAGCTCATGTGGGGAAAATATGGTGCCATGTGGGCCCCATCTGGGCTTATACTATCTGGGTAGAATACGAGGAAACCCATGTGGGGAAAATATGGGTCCCATGTGGGTCCCATCTGGGCTTATACTATCTGGGTAGAATACGATCCAGCCCATGTGGGTCCTATCTGGGGAGAATACGATCCAGCCCATGTGGGGAAAATATGGGGCCCATCTGGGTGCACATGGACTATCTGGCCAGAATGTTGGTTCACCAAAGCTAAATAATCTGAAGCAAGTTGTTAATGAATACTGTTGTTCTGTTTAATTATTCATAAAAATGTATAACAAAAATTAAACAAAAAATAATCCATACATTCGTTTACAAAACGTACAATCGGTTGATTTACAATCTCATTTGAATTACCCTCGAAATCAATTACTGCTCAACAGCTCCCGTCTTCAATAACCGGGCAAATTATTGGACAAGAAAATAGAGCAGTTATGCATGACCCGCCGTCCGACTGATGAGAGCTAAAAACTCATGATACAGTTTTTCATTTTTTCTCAACTCTTCTATTTGGAACTTGGGTCAGGCAATCAGATCAGGCAATACTCCATCCATTGCACATAGTCATGTCAATTCAAACTGAATATTAACAGATAATCATTGCATGAGGACTTTTATTCTTTTACATTTTTTTACATGGAAAGTAGGTTAGACATGCCCTATCTATGATTTATTATCTAATTGTCTTGATGTGCAAACCTCCAAGCAAAAAAAAAACCAAGAGCATCAATAGTGCTGTACAGTAGTTTTTAAAGTTGATTCTTTTTGTTTTGCATAATATATTGTTGGTTAAAGGGGTGGACACACTAGCCGATTTTTCGTGCGGTCGAGCCGGGCAACTCAGCCGGCCGGCGAGACCGCATGAAAAATCGGCTAGTGTGTCCAGTCTCCCGGTCGCAGTCGCGGTCGATTTTCGAGCCGGCCGTATCAAACATGTTTGATAATTATTTGCCGGCCGGCTGCAATCGCCTAGTGTGCTTGGGTCTGTGACATAGTAGGCCGATTGTACAATTTATCAGCCAATCAAATCACAATTAGTTGTCACATGATCCACAGAGTCGCCCGGCTCAGCCGTATAGTGTGTCCGCAGAGCTCGATCCAGACTCAGCCGGCCGGCTAAATCGCCGACCTGCTCAACCGCATGCAAAATCGGCTAGTGTGTTCACCCCTTAACACAAGGTGTACTCATGGCACCAAAATCCCTCAAAGCATAAGAAATGTAGAATTAACGATCTCGCGTAATAGATTGGTAGATTGATACGGGCTGAAGTAATAATTTGACATTAATTTATAGTCTTACTTCATTTATTTACAAAAATAATTTTCCTACTGAGTTACGTGCAAGACAGAGACTTTGACGTAAGGTCTCGAGATAGACTCGCCGTCTGTGTCAATCTATATAGGGTTAGACTGCAGGGGTGTGTGACATTGACAATGAGTTTGCTGTAAACACTGGGTTAATTTCCTAACAACAACTACTACTACTATACTACTACTACTAATAATAATAATAAGACGGACTTCCACCAACACGAATAACAATTTAAAAAATACAAAATTCCCTCCCGCAAAATGAAATATCCTCACAAAAAACGAATTGTGTATGTGTGTTTATGTGCGTGTATTTGACTGTGTATCGTTTTTACTCAATCGCGATGAGACAAACGGCGCGACGGGTAATTATTCTAGTCCTCACAATTCGTCATCAGCCTGATCACCATTAATACGATTTTCCTAAATGTCCAGATTGTCCTCTGCCATAGCTCGTCGATTTGGTACACCCTTTGCTTTTAGTCCTCCATTTCTGTCCCTCGAATTGTACAGAAAATTTGTAATGGCCTCCTTGACATCCTCCCTGGTGGCATCTTTAGTTTTTGGATTGTGCCGTACTGCCCCTGTAAAAGCAAGTAGGGCTGTGTTAAATTATGCCACAACGCTAGCCCTCCAAGCACTAATTAAATTCCTTTGCAGCTAACGCCCACAAAATGTAGAAGACCATACATTCCCAACTCAAGCTAAATGTGAACTTTTCTCATTTTCTGGGTAACAATAAATACAACTGAAAATTGGCAGGTGTGAATACATACAGACATATGAGATGATCCTTGTGAAGCATGGCTGTTTTAAGGCACTCGTTTAATAATAAAATTGTGTCATGAAACAAATTAAAGGCCATTCATGCCACGTTTGACAACTGGATTAAATACATGCATGCCATAATTAAATCCTGTCCAATTTTTTGGAAATTCCATGTTGATATTTTCAAGATATAGGACTTTTCCAAGTGAGGGATATTTTATGTGTAAGTCTATGGAGATCTCGCCGTTGGGGGTGCTATAACCAGTTTTTCATAAACTTCACAGGCTTCTTATTCACATTTGTTGCCACAAAACGTTTTAATTTTTGCGCAGATTGTTGTTATATCATCGTATACAAATTACTCTTCAGAAGTGGTGTGTACGTGTTTAAATTCTCGCAAGAAATAAATGAGAACAATTATACAGAGGTGAAGCAGCCGTGAAAAGGGCTGTACAGCTTCAACAGTCAACAAGCATTGATTGTGATAAACCACACACATACTTACTCAGGATAACTTAAACTAAATAGAGTTTCTGGAACACTTCTTTGCCCTTAGCACCAGTCCAATTGTATCGACGAGCCAATTCTGGAGTCATGACGGTACTCATTGTAGCTTAATTTTGTTGTACTGGCAATGTCCTTACCACCACCGAGCACAGCAAGCTTTTGCACCTAAATATAAAATAAAATAAGCTTTTAATTGTACTGGATTGAGTTCAAAGCAAGGGGATGTCGAGGTACTTCCACTTGCAGACCACTTTGCAAGTATACAGTTACTGGTAGTCGGGGATCATAAATATATTGTATGTACGCTTTTTTAAAGCGATGAAATAGTGGCTACCTAATGAATCCACATCAAGTTGGCCATTCATTCCACAGTACAGAGACATGCATCAGAAATAGCTTAACTTAGAGTGTCTCAGGTGAACTATATGTATTGTTATTCAACAACAGTGTTTGATTTCAATTGAGAAGTTTGTTAAAATGTCATTGATCTTTGGGTGTGTAGGGTTCCATCTAAAGCAGAACAGCAAATTTCAGCATGCTACCTAGGACACGTTTATGGCACTGTACTTTGACTTTCTGACTCAACATATTGGTTTTAGCATGCCCAATACTGACCAGTATCCAGTGAAGTCCAGTGTCAAGTGCAATCTCTGCTTTACTATTAAATCATCCATCTTATTTCCATGGTATTTTCCACATTACGTACCAATTTCTTTGTCAAAACTTGGTCTTTCAGGGATGTCTCCAATGTTTGAACATCTTCAAGTGTCAACAAGGGCAATGCTACTGGCAGATCAATATCTACATCTAATGGGGTGTCCTTGTTCTGCCCTGCAACAGACAACTCCATCAAAAGTGACGAGTTGTAGTCAACTTGTTTCCTCAGTTCTTTTCCCTCCAGTGACAACTCTGTCAGCAATTTCAAAACTGTTTTTTCAAAACCTAGTAAAAGAAAGATGTTTTCATATTACATGTATATGAAGTCAGATCTATAGGTCCCATGATTTATCCATGTCTGGTGCTGGTAACTTCTTCAGTGTAAGCTCTTAGAGCGAATATGCGTGCCACTTCAGTTACATGTATGTGCCAGTTGGGTTTATTGGCCAGATGACTCCGCCTTCTGCATGAGCAAAGTGAGGCAAAGAGACCTTCCCAGAGTCACACGTCATTGCTGAATTCAAACCCAAGCCACACCCCCGGGTGCCTTAGGTGTTGGTAACAATTGTTATAGTAAAGTCTGCAATCTTCACACTGGGACCTGCATTTATTACACCGTCGTCCGTTGTGTCCAACTGCCCTTCATAAATTTCTTGATGTGTACATACATTATAAATTTGGGCACTGTTGGACAAACCAAGTAATGATCTAAACTACATTACACTGTAACAGGTCCGGTAACCAATTGTTTTTGTTGTGCGAGTATTGACTGACCACAGTGCTGGTTAGGTGAGTTGCAATGAAGCTGTTTAGCCATTTATCTCCCAGACAACCTAAAACTACTTCAGGGTTCTGCCCAGTAATTTTTTTGTAATTCTATAGTTTTTAACCAAAACTGGAACAGTCTGCCACACACTTACGCTCAAATGTCGTATGACTAGGAAAACATGAAATTGAACAAACTGTTCCAAGTGTGGTTGAAAGTACAACAGAATTACTCTGCAGAACCGTTTCTTGGTCTAGGAGATCAAGGGTTAAAGAATAATCGAATCACATGTCATGAAGCCGTACCTGTATTGCTACCTCGAGGTGAGACAAGATGTTCTACAGATGGACTTCTTTCAACTAGGCTCAAATTTGGAGTTGAACATCTCCTGGCACTAGAGGTAGTCGAAGTAGTCATGGTAGTCAATGAACCTTCACCAGTCGAGCAACGTACATGAGTGGCGGGCATTTGGTTCTCCTCGTCCATGGACATGCTATCTTCTTCATCAAAACGAGATGGAGGACTAAAGAAAAAAAAATATTTTAGCACATTAATAACATGCCTGCACCACCATCATTAGTATGTTGTGCCTCAAAGAAAATGCACAGGACCAAGGATTTGTGCACTCTTTTACTGTTGTAGACTTATTCCGTAGAATGTTTCCATTGTATTTTTATTCACATGAAATCAAACATTTTTAGGTTTTACTTCACACAGAACTTGGACTTAATTGGTCCAGCAACTTTCATCTAAGTTACACAACATCCGACTGGTATGCTAGTAGAATATTATCAGATCTATGTACAACTCGGGATAGTATCCAACTTATGGGATGCCCTATAGTTTTACTTAAATAATGAGACCTTGGCACTCTATCCACCAATATGGTCGAGTATCCAGCTTCAGCGATGTCCGAGTTAGACAGGTTTAATTATTATCAAACTTACCGAGATTGCCGTTTTGCCATCCTCGGACTTCTGTCCTCTTCTTCCGTGTCGATGCAGGAAGTTTCCTGGGACTTGATCTCCTTCTCTAGTACTCTATTCCAATCATCTGAAAACAAGTAGATTAGTAAATTACGCGGTGCATAATTGATGTTCTCGCCGAATTTCGCAATCTACAAATGTTGAGTCAGGGGTGTTGACCTGTGGGGTCGAGACTACAAAAATGCACATCTAGGGAGCATGGGTCATCGCTCTACAAAGTACAGGCCCAGAGGCTACTGTAGTTCCTGCCTTTAAAAGTTATGCAAATCACCTTGTAGCGGCCAACCAACAATTACTTCCCAAATGACGTCTTTTAGCGTATGGCTCGCGTATGATAGTCCGGAGGTTTTGGTTTTGGTTTTGGTTTTGGGGTGGGTTCGAGTGCAAAGCAGTGAACGCAGGCAGTAGGCTTTGTGAGTTACGACGGTCGAGTGGTGTGTATACCGTTTAGTGTGTAACGGAAGAATACCAGAGTCAACGATACGGTAATTACTAATACAAGGTCTAACTTTTATACGTCATGCAGCGCACAAATATATGCGCTCGCGATTAGATTCACCTCACTGTATATTTAGTCTAGTTACGCTATGTATTGTACGATGCAGTAATGTAATATAATGTATATACATATGGGATCACTAATGACTCACGTAATAGAAAAAGTAAATGTATTGTACCGCGAACAAGTATCAACAGACATGATGTTTAAGAGGGAATTAGCCACAGGAGTTTATTTTGTTTATTTTCTTTTGTATTATAGTCAATCTTTTGTCTATGATCATCGTCGAAGTTTGTCGATGATAGAATAAATGATGAACGGATGAATTGGTGTTAAAGACTGCTAGCTGTTGGTATAAGCGTTACACACCTCATTAATATGCAGTGACCCCAGACAGACCTGACCATGGTGTATCATTTACCAAGCTCCCACTAAGTTGATTGGTGACTGCTTTCAAGAGGGAGACGGACTTAAACAAGGTGAACACTTTGGTTAACATTTTTATGACAGAAACACATACATACAACCATACATACATAGAGCCGGCATTTAATAGTCCCCTTTCCGAATTCATCGGCAGGGACAAAAAACTACAAGTAGTCCAAGCCAAATTGTCTGCAGTCAGACTTTTGTAATTGTAAGGGGGAGGTGTAAGTAATGGTAGCTGTAGCACAAGTTGTAACATGTTTTTTTTAATGTATGCATGTCTTTTTCCCACCGATGCGTAAAGTTAGTTTACCACATACTGCAAGTCCTAAATTTGCATGCGAAAGCTAAAATGGTCTGCAAGACTCCACTTTAACTGCTGCAAGCATGAATAAAAGTGCTGGAAAATCTTTCTTCTAGATTATTAAATTCTATTAATTATAGTATACTTTTTTGGACACATTCTTTTACATTTCGTGACACAACCGTGCATGAAAAAATATAAAAGTTGACAATGACTCACCAGAGGAAGCAAGAAGCCTCACATCATGTATTGTCCACTCCTTCTGGTCAACTGGGGCATGTTCCTTGGCCATTCTCCTTATGCGGCTAGAAGTTCGACCATCTGGCCAGTAGCAAGTAAACCCTTGGTTTTTCTGATTGGGTGAACGCAACCAGCTGTAGGAAACCACGGCGACACCATCGTCAAATTCCACCACATAATATTTCTTGTCTTTTCTTGTAGTGTTTGTTGGTCTGCAAATTGAGCAATGTTATTTGTGAGAGATCATCAGTAATTTACTCAACCATGATTTGACATTTATTGCAAGCCATGTGTGTAAACCTAGGTTTCTGCAGCAAAAAGCCTGGGTTTCTGAGCAAAAACCTAGGTTTACCGATTAATTACACACTGGCTTGCCATTGGTATTTGGCATGATATTTTTATGGTAAAGTGCAGTGTCAACTAAATCAATACAAAATGTCAAGGTAGTGTCAGTCGCAGTAAAGGGTTGAAATGCCAATAAACCATAAAAGCCACACTTTATTTTATAGATTACGGCTATACTTCTAGAAAAAATCTGAGGTCAGGAGGCAAAAAATTGTTGAAAAATTTACAATTTTTTTTAAAAACAAATAATGAAGGCATTAAAATCATTTACCGGTGATTATCTCTGGTAACACTTCACATGTCCTGGCAATCATGGGTTAGTGTAATAATAGAGCAGCAACTTGCAATTTGGTGTCATCACCTGTATCGTCTATGCACAGCAGAACATACTTCTTGGTGATTTCAGACACCTGCGCCACAGAATATCCCTTGTTAAACCTTGAAACTTTGTAAACACCAACGAGAGTGGAATCTAGTGGATACATATAGAAAGGTTCCACAGAACGAAATTTCTTGTAAACTATACAATCTCCTCCTTTTCCTCGAAAAAAGTTTCTTGCCAGACCAAGACAGTCTTTTACCATAATACAATTGTCACCAGCCTTTGTTTAAAGAACATAGTCATGCCCTGGAACATGGTACTCCTGGAACTGCATGGTAAGGTGAACATTATTGGGCAAGGGTCCACTGACACGCTGCTTTTGCAAGGCAATCATGCCCACTGACAACAAAGAGAGGCTGCACAATGTACTGGGAATTTCGCTCCAACAATCTCTTCACGACTTGCTGAAGTGGCTGCCGAGATGCCCGTACAATTCGTTTCAGCTTTCCCAGAAAACTTTCAAATACAAAAGCCGACACATGATCTGGACATTCTAGTGGACCATACCGTCGCACAACATCTGCTAAATGCATCAAGCCATGCACATTATAGGAAATGCAGTGTT
The DNA here is from genome assembly GCF_000485595.1 of Priapulus caudatus. NCBI lineage: Eukaryota > Metazoa > Priapulida > Priapulimorpha > Priapulimorphida > Priapulidae > Priapulus > Priapulus caudatus. The sequence goes on from NW_014578519.1 coordinate 68,928, forward strand.
CTCCATACAACTCGCCAAAATGGGGAATGAACAATCGGAGTAAATCTTTAGAATAATCCACATACTCTGAGCACAATGATGGATTTAAAAGAATACCGACTCCAATAGACAGAAGAAGGAAGTTCTGATACATGGCATTGGGCAGTATCTCCTTTAAAACAACAGGGCCAGTATAGATAAGGAACTGCCTCAATTCAGTTGCCTTTCATTGATCAAACTCATCCAGACCTTGGCTTCCTAGCAAATTCTCCTGGCAATGGATTTTTCAAGGAAAGCAGACTTTTGGAAATCTCATTGATGCTCTGTTTACCAAGCTTCGTTTCCAAGGGACCTTTCAGCCACATTGTGAGCAGTTTCTTCATGACCCCAAGACACACCAAATGCATGTAATCTAATGGGAACTTTGTGACCATTCCAATTCCAAGGGTAGCTAGTGGTGATGGCCCGTTGTGATGTTCCTCGTCTTCCATAGCAGTGAAAGATGCATCTGTACGTTTTGAAGCATTAAGTTCGGGGAATGTCATTCTCCTCTCAATATATAACCCACGCTGAGTACAATTGTCACATCCCGCATACCCATTGTGACCTTTAACATTCTTCACAAATGCACGTGCTGGGGTATCACACACAAATGCTGATATCTCAAAGCTGTAGTGCAGATCATTGACCTTCCTTCTGCAGCAAAGTCACTTCTGTCTCTCCTGAAATATTCAGTCACAGAGTTTGGTTTCGACTTGCCAACGAATAATCCAATGATAAATGGCTTCTTCAGTTCCAAACCCTCAAGAAGTCCCAAAATAGGCCAAAATTGAAGATTTGAACTCTTGAACAAAGGCAAGCCATCTACATTTATCTGCACTCTTAAAGTTCTAACATCTGTCTGCAGTTTGTATTTCTGCAAGGACTCTTTCAGACCACTTACAAGTCCAAAATGATAGTAAGAGCCACCGGCTTGGTCAGTAACCACAACCTCAGATACAGTCTTGAGTAAAGTCCGTGGATCCTTTGGGAGGTTAGGATGTTCAACTTCGAGTACCTCCAGTAAATCTCTAAGAGCTGAATGAGTTATCCTGTGTTTTACAGCCCAGTGAGCTAATCCATCAGCCAGTTGTGGGGTCTCATCTTCACTATCACAGGCAGTGACACTGGACCATGCAGGCTCCGAACTATCTGCATCCGAAATAGCATCCAGGCCTGCTGTTGGTACTGGTACATCTACTTCGGAAAATTCAGATTCTGAAGTGGATGCATTTGCTTCTGGTCCACTGTCACCTTCCCCATTTCCACCAACAGACTCATCCCCATGGTCTTCTAGACTCGAATGTCCTAGCCTACCAGGTGTGCGTACAACTAGACGATCACCTTCATTTAAGTCATTGATGTCCTCTAAATGGGCCTGCACCTGCGAAACAATTCTACGCCTTTTAGTCCACCTTGACATGTTACACTGTACTTTCAAGTCATACGTATAAAGCTGATGTTACCTCATACTCCAATAGCTGCAGTCCTCCGCCATCATAATTAATGAAGACCTGGAAAATAATCATAAAAGTACNATGGTCTTCTAGACTCGAATGTCCTAGCCTACCAGGTGTGCGTACAACTAGACGATCACCTTCATTTAAGTCATTGATGTCCTCTAAATGGGCCTGCACCTGCGAAACAATTCTACGCCTTTTAGTCCACCTTGACATGTTACACTGTACTTTCAAGTCATACGTATAAAGCTGATGTTACCTCATACTCCAATAGCTGCAGTCCTCCGCCATCATAAGTAATGAAGACCTGGAAAATAATCATAAAAGTATGTGATACTGTGTGTAAAGAGAATTTTGCATTTTATTTGCAATAAGTTTCTTTAAATGAAAATATGTGTATTGGTACATGACATAGTTGTTAAAAATCTCCCTATAACATACACGAGATCTGAGTTTGGGCAAATATGATGTTCTCTTACTGTTTTTTTTACATCTTATCTGGGTTAAATTAGGTGGTTAAATACATTATAATTATTATTATTAATTATTATTATTATTATTATGGTTAAATAATTGGGTTAAATACATTAAAGGGATAGTAGACTTTACATTAAAGAGAGACTCTACGGATTTACTGCATATAACGTATTTACCGTATACAAATCGTCTATACCAACACGGATTTTTACCAGAACCTAATTTGATTGTTACAATTAATTACACATCAACCGCTTAGCAACAATATTGAACGGCGCCATGGACACCCGGCCGGACTGCTGCTCTGCCACCCTGAAAAGAGTTGCGGAATTTGCCAATTTATTTGCACGTTACAGACCGACGGCTAATCACAATAAGTGTGCTTGCAATATTATTCAACGACCGCCCTAAATGCTATTTTAGCCCCCCGGAACAGATGTTCATTTAGGACAAATTTATCATAATATAACAGAAACTATATGTTTCGTTTAATAACTATAACTTATATAATAAGTATGATTACAATCCTTTGCTTTTAAATAATAAATAAGAAACACCCTCGGTCGTAGCCTGCTGGAAATGAGTTGGTTTGCCAAACTTAGGCAGAATCGTGTGCTTTGAAGTGGCGCCACCGTCAGTTGTAAATCAAAACTGCTAGTCGTTTTAGTTTAAAACATTTTATAGATTTTCTAAATTTGTGAGAACATGCCACTTTTAGATTTTGTAGCTCCCTCGAGCGTGATTTTAACCTAAATTAAATGAAAATAACCCCTAGAACCTAGAGTGAACTATCCCTTTTAACATTAATTTAAATTAGGTATAATTCATAAATATAGGTTTAAAAATAAAAATAACTCAACTACAAATTAAAACTGA
>NW_014578520.1:0-1334 GCF_000485595.1 Priapulus caudatus
TCATGCTGTGGTAGTGTCATTAGTGTGCTCTATTGTGTTTACTGCTGGTCGCAGTCATGCTGTGGTAGTGTCATTAGTGTGCTCTATTGTGTTTACTGCTGGTCGCAGTCATGCTGTGGTAGTGTCATTAGTGTGCTCTATTGTGTTTACTGCTGGTCGCAGTCATGCTATGGGTGCACTCGTGGCGCTGAGACGGAGTCACGTCGGCATTTGACTGCGCCGTGACTGCGAAAGCGTGCGCGGCGCTCCCCGGCGAGGGAGGGATGCTGCGATGTTGATTGAGTCGCGCAGCGGGAGAGCTGGTGGCTACGTGACGAGAATGGCTTGCCCTGGTGGAAAGTTTTACTAGAATCCGTCGCTCGCCCTCCTAGAGGGATGTCTGGCAGCCGGGATGACTCGTTCGCCCCCTGGCGGCAACGCCGGGAAGCATAATAACCAGAATTGCTGTTTCGCTGCCCCCTCTCTCGCAGAGAAGCTTTGCAAGTAGGATTTTCAATGTTCGATATATTCAATTCATGTTCCATTCGCGGTCGAGTTGGCAAGCAGCTTCTGCTCAGCCTCTTTGCACTCACTTCAGCCACGGTTAACCCTTGCTCCAGCTCCAGGACTAGAAGATATCGTGCTACACTTCATGCCTGTGAATGAAGTCCGATGCCGCACTTGAACATATAAGCACGCACGCAGCATCCATAGCACGCACGCAGCATCCCTGCACGCACGCAGCATCCCTGCACGCACGCAGCATCCCTGCACGCACGCAGCATCCCCCGGCATGCACGTGCACGGCCACACCCACCGAACAGATGCAATGAGAGCTACACTGCCTCAGGACTTACGTCACTTCATTCTGAAAAACGCACGAGAGAGGGGAGGCAGGAGCAGAAATAACATGATACATATAGTGTATGGATGCTGCGTGCGTGCGTGTAGGGATGTTGCGTGCGTGCGTGTATGGATGCTGCGTGCATGCCGGCGGATGCTGCGTGCGTGCGTGCAGGGATACTGCGTGCGTGCAGGGATACTGCGTGCGTGTATGGATGCTGCGTGCGTGTATGGATGCTGCGTGCGTGCAGGGATGCTGCGTGCGTGCAGGGATGCTGCGTGCGTGCAGGGATGCTGCGTGCGTGCCGGCGGATGCTGCGTGCGTGCGTGTATGGATGCTGCGTGCGTGCGTGTATGGATGCTGCGTGCGTGCGTGTATGGATGCTGCGTGCTTGCCAGGGGATGTTGCGTGCGTGCGTGCAGGGATGCTGCGTGCGTGCAGGGATGCTGCGTGCGTGCAGGGATGCTGCGTGCGTGCAGGGATGCTGCGTGCTTGCGTGTCAGGGGATGTT
>NW_014578520.1:2356-4009 GCF_000485595.1 Priapulus caudatus
GAGAGAGAGAGAGAGAGAGAGAGAGAGAGAGAGAGAGAGAGAGAGAGAGAGAGAGAGAGAGAGAGAGGGAGAATGAGAGAAAGAGGGATGCGATCGATCATGCGTGGGGTTTCAGATGCGACGCGGCGGGCTTCCCCAGCATCTCTCGCTCGTCGCTGCGGCGATTGCGCGGACGAGCCCCTAACGAGAAAGCTGCGGCCGGTTTTTCCTCTTATTCCGAGATGCCGTCTCTCTGATTTATGGCTTCCTCTTCCATTGCCGCACATATCTCGCTGGCGGCGATGGCAGATGTATCACATGACTGCCGGTCGACGGAGGCGATGATGATGGTCGTTGCCGTGGTGACGGTCGCCGTTCCTTCGTCGACGATGCCGCGGCGACGTCGGTTTCAATTACGCGTCGCCGATTGCTGCCGCTCTCTCTCTCACACACTCACGCTCACTGTCCTCTCTCTCTCTCTCTCTCTCTCTCTCGCTCTCTCTCTCTCCTCTCTCGTCACGCGCGCCTTCTCCTCTCCTCTACACTGCCTGCGTCTCCCTCGCTCTCACGCCACTTCTCTCCCTCTCCTCACGCGCGCTCTCTCCCTCTCTTTCCGCGCGCTCTCTCCCTTTCTCTCATGCGCGCTCTCTCTCTCTCTCTCTCTCTCTCTCTCTCTCTCTTCTCTCTCTCTCTCCAACCACTCGCCACCACTGCTCTTTTCCATCGCCCCGCCTGTTTCTCTCCATTATTTGCCCTTTTTCATTTCATCGTGCTTCTTTCCTCTTTATCTTCTTCTCTTCCTTACTTCCTTCTTCCTCTTCCTCCACGTTCTCCTTTCTCCTCCTCCTTCATCTTTGCTGATGCACGAGCTTAGCGAAGCCCGTCTTGTCCGAGTCTTAGGAACATCGACCGCCCGAACCTCAGCCCTCCCTGCCGCCGTTTGTGGAATAGCCAGATGAGATTTACTAGGAGAAATATTCTTAAAAATCGCAGCCCGTTCTCGTCCCTCCGTAACTAGTCGCGGCGCTGGGGCTGGGCCGGCGTGGGAGGGGAACCGGTGGAGGGTGCTCATTGTGGATGCCCTGCATCGCCTTGTGTGTTTGCTGCGTGAGTGCATTTGCCTGTAGACAGACGAGCGGCGGCGGCGGCCGATAGAGAGGGTATTCTTCACCCTTTGGTGTTTGCCGTCGCTTTGTGTCGATCGTATAAGTTTCACGCTTCATTTGCATGTGCAGCGCGCATGCACAGGCATACGCCCACGCGCGCTCGCGTGTATGTAAAATGTAGAATTCGTCATGAAGAGCCAGGGGGGAATGGTGGTGTGGGTGTGGTGATGAAATGTTGAGGGGTGGGGGTTGAAAGTTGATCATGACTGGTTGGGGGGGGGAATTGTTTATGTATGTCGGAGGGGGGGGGAGTTGGATCTCGCCTGCCTTATTATGAATAGAACGATGGATAGCCGAGGAGGTTCTCTTACGGCATTATATAATTTATTTATCGTATTATTTATTTATTATATTCTCTTGGCGAAGCCCTCGTCGGAGTTTTCGTGATTTATTACGCGCATAACCCCAAGTAAATTGGAACCCTAACACGCGACGAGGTGAAGAGGGAGACGGATGAAGGAGCCTTCTTCTCCTTCTCTTCTCTCCCACCGAGGGAGACGGATGAAGG
>NW_014578520.1:5119-5831 GCF_000485595.1 Priapulus caudatus
CTCTCTCGCTCTCTCTCTCTCGCTCTCTCTCCCTCCGCTCTCCCTCCTCGTCTCCTCTCCCCTTTCCCCTTCCCTCCCCCCTCGCCCCCCTCCTCCCTCCCCCTCCTCCCTCTCTCTCTCCCCCTCTTTCTCATTAGCATCAAGTCGTCGTCAACGCAGCCCTGACTGCGTTGTCTCCCGCGGGTATTACCGCCTGAGTTAATTGGCAAATAAATATCTGATGCTGACGCGGCGGCAGCGGCACGTGTGTAGTTACTAGGATGCTGGTCGTTACCGTGATGCTGTGTGGTGCAGCCCACGCACTGTGCAGCCCGCGTACTGTGCAGCCCACGTACTGTGCAGCCCACGTACTGTGCAGCCCGTGTACTGTGCAGCCCACGTACTGTGCAGCCCACGTACTGTGCAGCTCTCGTACTGTGCAGCCCACATACTATACAGTCCAGCGGCACTGTTTAACAAGCTGGTACTGACCAACGCCTCCAGGGGGCGCCGTTCGTCGTCCTCGCGCCACCAGGGGGGTCTCGTGTCGCCTAGGAAACAAGCAGACGAACCTCTGCTAGCGTTACGTGGGACACACGTTGCATGATGTGTGATGCATGAAAGAGAAGCAGGGGGCGAGGTGATGGGATGTGTTGGTCTATGTTGAGGGATATTTCGCTGACTGTGTCATTGCAGGGGGCGAGGTGATGGGATGTGTTGGTCTATGTTGAGG
>NW_014578520.1:6321-6652 GCF_000485595.1 Priapulus caudatus
GTTGCAGGGGATCTCAGAGGGATGTGTTGGTCTATGTTGAGGGAGGCTGTAGGGGACATTCGCTGGCTGTGTCCAGGGTTGTTGTTGTGGATGAGGGTTTGCGCAGGCTCTCTCAGATAGCAATATGGCTTCAGTGATTCAGTGATTCCTTCACGCCCTGTTTGTGTCGCCGCCGTAATGAAATGAACGTCGGCTGCTAATAGGACAGGTAATGGCTCGGTGATTGAATATCAGCATGCCGGCTTTGCTCGTCTCCACACTCGCGTCTCCTCTCTCTCTCTCTCTCTCTCGCTCACTCTCTTTCTCTCTCTCTCTCTCTCTCTCTCTCTCT
>NW_014578520.1:7719-8565 GCF_000485595.1 Priapulus caudatus
GCTGTGTCCAGGGTTGTTGTTGTGGATGAGGGTTTGCGCAGGCTCTCTCAGATAGCAATATGGCTTCAGTGATTCAGTGATTCCTTCACGCCCTGTTTGTGTCGCCGCGGTAATGAAATGAACGTCGGCTGCTAATAGCGCAGGTAATGGCTCGGTGATTGAATATCAGCGTGCCGGCTTTGCTCGTCTCCACACTCGCGTCTCCTCTCTCTCTCTCTCTCTCTCTCTCCTTCTTCCCTTACCTAGCTTCTTCTACCTCTCTCTCTCCTTCCTAGCCTACCTTCTTCTTCCTCTCTCTCTCTCCTTCTTTCCTTACCTAGCTTCTACCTCTTTCTTCTCTCTCCATCACCTACTTTCATTCTACCCTCTCTCTCTCTCCTTCCTCCCTCGCTTAGCTTCTTCTACCTCTCACTCGCCTTCCCCTCACCTACATTCCTCCTTCCGTCTCTCTCCTTCTCCTCCTCCTCCTACGTCGTGACTGGATCTAGAGCGTCTTGTAATAATCCTCCTCTCTCGTGTAATTGCGTGTAAATCTTATAATATAAGTTATATGTGTGCGGGAGAGATGAATTATATAGCCGCTCTAGCTCTAGTAACGAGACGTGAACGAGAGAGGTTTATAAATAGAGGACACGTCACAGCGAGCTGGAAATAACACGGGGTGTGCGTGCGTGTGTGCGCGTGCGTGCGCGCGTGCGCGCGTGTGTGTGCGCGCGCGTGTGCATGCCTGCATGCGTGCATGCGTGGGTGCGTGCGTGCGTGTGCGTGCGTGACAGTACATAGCAGGACATAGATGACACACACAGTGCGTAACATACTATCAGGAGTGTATCAATAGGAGTGAGA
>NW_014578520.1:9513-16230 GCF_000485595.1 Priapulus caudatus
ACCGCCTTAACTCATAGCTTCTTCTAGCCTCGATCTCCTCTCCTCTTCCGGCCATTACATCTAGCTTCTTAACCCTCTCTTTCTTCTTTCTGTCTCTCCATTTTCCCTCCGTCACCCGCCCCGTACATTCTCTTCTACCGCCCCCTCTCTCTCTCTCTCTCTCGTCCCTCATCTCCTGCGTCTCTCCTCTCCTTTTCTCACTAGTTTTCTCTTCTACCTCTCTTCAATCCGCCTCCCCGCCGTCACACTACATTCCCTTACCAGTCTCTCGTCCTTCGATCCCCTCCTCCTACGGCTCGTGGACTTGGAATCTAAGAGCGTCTATGGTAATATCCTCCTCTCGTGTAATTTGCGTGTAAATCTTTATTATGTGTGTTGTTGCGGGGAGAGATGATTAAGTTACAAGACACTCTAAAGCTCTAGTAAAGAGACGTGACGAGAGGAGGTTTGATTAATAGTAGGACATCGTCAACAGGACGGCTGGAAAGTAACACGGGTGTGCGTGCGTGTGGTGTGCGTGCGTGCGGTGCGTGCGTGGCTGGCGTGCGTGTGTGTGCGCGGCGCGTGTAGCATCCTGCATGCGTGGGCGTGCTGTGCGTGTGCGTGGCGTGACAGTATACATATGGCAGGGACCATAGATGACACAGGGCAACAGCGGCGTAATACTATCAAGAGTACATAGATAGAGATACATAATAATCTCTAATAAGGAGTACATAGATAGATCTCTAATAAGAGTACATAATACTCTGCGTAAATAAAGAGTAACATACATCACTCTCTAAATAAGTACATTAATAATCCTATAAGAGTACATAATAACTCTAATAAGAGTACATAATAATCTCTAATAAGAGTACATAATAATCTCTAATAAGAGTACATAATAATCTCTAATAAGAGTACATAATAATCTCTAATAAGAGTACATAATAATTCTAATTAAGAGTACATAATAATTCTAAATAAGAGTAGCATAATAAAATTCTAATAAGAGTAAATAATAATCTCTAAAATAGGAGTACATAAATTCAATCTCTAATAAGGATACAGTAATAAATCTCTAATAAGAGTAGGTACCACTAATAATCTCTAAATAAGAGTACAATAATAATCTCCTAATAAGAGTACGATAATATACTCTAATAAGAGTATTACATAATACTCAATAGGATAACAGTAAGATAATCTCTAATAAGAGTAGCATAATAAAATCCCAAATAAGAGTACATAATTTAATCTCTAATAGAGTAACAATAATATCGTCTAAATAACGAGTAGAAATAATCTCTATTATGTACTCTGATACTATACGTGATCGGGACGGATTCGGGATTCGTGGTCGCAGCGAATACATACTAATTCCTCCCAACTGCGCACGTAGCGCATTCTTTATTATCCAGCTAGCCAGCAATATTTGATTGCAGCAGTGGCAGCCGCCGCCACGATTTCATCTACGGTATTACTATCTACTACAGCGACGTATGTTAGCACTGGAGTTCAACAGAATCAGTAAAAAATAAAAAATATAATTGTATACTTTAACTAAAGAACAGAGTGGCACTCAAAGAGAGTGCATTACCTCTCCGCGAGCAGGTAACATGTATACATGTGTATGAACAGCTGCTCCGCTGCGCTGCTGCTGACTGGAGCCCTATAGGCGAGCTGGCTCGCTGACTGGACGCCCTAAGGCGAGCTGGTGCTGAATCGATCGCGCAACGCTACAGACAGAGACAACCTCGAACACACACGCCGCGCTGAGAACACACACACGAGACCGATTAAATTAGCCTTCCCTCAACCGTTGCGCAGAGGTAAATATGTCTTATGCAGAACCGCTAATAACTCTCGCTATGCTTGGCGGTAACCAACTTCCTCACTGAAAAAGAAAAGCCTAACGTCGGCGCCGAATGCTGACTCTCTGGCACTGGTACGCTGCGTACTCCCCCATATCATACAGTTGTTTACCGCAGATAGGAGAGATTATGTAGTGGTGCAATAAGATTTAATTATACATTATTTATTTTTACTGATTTGTTGGAACTGCAGTGGTATGTAGGATTCTGGTATTGCTGTTACTACTTGATGTACACGAGTAGTAGGCTTACACATACCTGGATAGATAGATACATAGACAACACACGCCCATGCAGCAGGTATAAACCGTTATACGAAGAGCTTGGTGATACGTGTGTGCAGATCGTCTCTGTGTACACACACGGCCTTCCGTACGTGTGGTGGGTGGGGGCCGTGTGTGCGTGTGTGTGGTTGTGTGTGTGTGTGTGTGTGTGTGTGTGTGTGTGTGGCGTGTGCGTTGTCGTGTGTGTGTGCGTGTGTGTGTGTGGTGTGTGTGTGGTGCGTGCGTGTGCGTGTGGGGGATGTGTGTGTGTGTGTCTGTGTGTGTGTGTGTGTGTGTGTGTGTGTGTGTGTGTGTGTGTGTGTGTGTCTGGTGTGTGTGTGTGTTTGTGTGTGTGTGGGCATTTGTGTTCGTGCTGCGTGTGCGTGTATGTGTGCGTGCGCGTGCGTGGGCGTGGGCGTGTGCGTGTGTCTCGCCTGCACGCTCTCCGCGCGCAGCTAAACGAACGATTGATTACGTGTGAGATCAATGGACCTTTCTCCTCCCTTCCCCCATATCATCTCTCATCTCTCATCTCATCTCATCTCCCATCCCATCCTCTTCCATCTTCCTCCTCCTTCCGTCCCGTTGAAACGAGTCGGTAGTAAGGTGAATAATGGGTGCACTGCGCTCTCATCTGTCCGTGATCTACCGAACGACGTGGGATCACAAAACACTGCGTGCGTAGTGCTAGTAGTGCTGTGAAATACAAAGGATATATGATCACAGAAAATGTGTGGTTTATTTTACTCCTGGTACTACTAACTATACTTACAAGTTACAGTCCATAACATTGCGTTTTAATGGCCGCTTGATGCTATCTGCTGTTTCGGGGTGGTGGTGGCTTTTATGTAGCAGAAAATTTTAGGGGGTCACGACAGCGGCGGTAAACAGCATCATGCTCATCATCATCATCATCATCAGCAGCAGCAGCAGGCATCAGGACATCATCATCAGCAGCAGCAGCAGCAAGCAGCAGCAGCAGGCAGCAGTAGCAGCAAGTACTATGCATCATCAGCAGGCAGCTTCCAGCCAGAGAAGCAGTAGGGCAGTAGCAGGCAGCTAACAGCAATCATCAGCAGCTAGCTTCGCAGCAGCAGTAGCAGTAGAGTAGCAGCAGCTACACGCTCATCATCAGCAGGCAGCTACTGGCATGACATATCACTATGAATGAGCGTGATGCTACCATGTAGGCAATATATTCGTCATTCCAGGCGCCATCGCTTGGCATTTATTAATTGCTATTGGGTATAGGTTTGACAATGCCTTACGGAAAGAGAGAGAGGGAGAGAGAGAGAGAAGAGGAGAGAGAGAGAGAGAGAGAGAGAGAGAGAGAGAGGCGAGAGAGAGAGAGCGAGGAAGCGAGGGGGAGAGAGAGAGCGAGAGCGTGAGAGGAGAGAGAGAGAGAGAGAGAGAGAAGAGAGAGAGAGAGAGACGAGAGAGAGAGAGAGAGAGAGATAGAGAGAAGCGAGGGGGCGAAGAGAGAGAGAGAGCGAGAGAGAGAAAAGAAGAGAGAGAGAGAGAGAGAGAGGAAAAGAAGAGAGAAGGAGAAGAGAGAAGGAGAGTGAGAGTGAGAGTAGAGAGAGAGAGGAGAGAGAGAGAGAGGATGGAGAGAGCGAGAAGAGCGAGAGAGAGGAAGAGAGAGAGAGAAGAGAAGAGAGAGAGAGAGAGAGAGAAGAGAGAGAGAGAGAGAGAGAGAAGAGAGAGAGAGAGAGAGAGAGAGAGGAGAGAGAGAGAGAGAGGAGAGAGAAAGAGAAGAGAGAGAGAGAGAGAGAGAGAGAGAGAGAGGGAGAGAGACGAGAGAGATGAGAAGAGAGGAGGAGAGAGAGGAGAGAGAGAAGAGAGAGAGAGAGAGAGAGAGAGAGAGAGAAGAGAGAGAGGAGAATAGAAGAGAGAGAGAGAGAGAGAGAGAGGAACAACAAGTGAAAGAAGGCGAGAAGAAAGAGAAGAAGAGAGAGTTGGTTTTTTTGGTGTGTGTGTGTGTGCGTGCATGCGTGCATGCATGTGCATGCGCTGGCGTGGAGGTGTGATAGATCGTAAAACCTCGTTGATAATTCATGGCGAATCAGCTGATGCAGCTCTGCGGCTTATGGTCCACCTCCAACGACCATGTGTGGCGTGCGTGCGTGCGTCGCGTGGCGTGCGTGCGTGCGTGTGTGTGTGTGTGTGCTTTGTGCGTGGGCGCGAGGGCGTGTGATGTGCGTGTGTGTGGGCGTGTGGTATGTGTGTATGTGTGTGGAGGGGCATGGCCTGCTAGTGAGCTTCTGCCTACTGACGTGCCCGTGCCTTCAACAAAAAACACACACACACTCAGTTAATCACAGTGGCGTGGAATCGATTAAATAAAATCATCCCCTCTCCTGCTGCGTGACCTAGAAAAACTCCGCGTTCTCTCTCTCTCGTGTCCCCCTTCTTTCATATAATTACGCAGGTCATCTTTCTCAACTCTCGTCAATCTTTTTCTATTCATGTTATTTCTCCCCAGGTATCCTATTGCGCCGTCTCCGTAGTTCTCTCTCACCCCTGTGTGCGTGGCGTGGCGTGCGTGCGCGCGTTCTGTCCCACTCCGCTCGATTGCTCTCAGTCCTCTCGCCCCCCATTTCTCCTAGTCTCTCCGCCTTGTCTCTCTGCCGTTTCTCTTTTCTTTCTCATCGTGGGATCTGCTCTTCGTCTTCTCTCTCTCCTCTCTCTCTCTCTTCCTGCTTTCATCTCCTCTCGTCTCGTCTGTCTGTCAGTCTCTACTTCTAGTCTTCTCTCCTCTCAAGTCTGAGTCCTTCTTCCGGCTCCTTGGCCTGCTCTCGTCCTGTGTCTCTCTCTCCCTCGTCTCTGCTCTCCTCTCGAAGAGAGAATCGAGAAGGAGCTCGGTGATCTCCAGTCCTCGATCTGCGTCCTCTCTGTCGTCACTGCCACTTTCTTCCTCTCGCTGGATCTCGCTCTCGATGCTCTCCTCTCTCCTCTCCCAGTCGTCGATCTCTGCTCTGCTCTGCTCTCTCAGTCGAGTCTCTCGAGTCGTATCGAATCATCCTCTCTCTCTCGTCGTCTCAGACTCGTCTCTCTCTTTTTCTCTCTGTCTCGCGTCATCTCCTGCGAGCTCGTCATTTTTCTCGTCTCGATCGGCTCTCTCGCTCTGCACTGCTCTCATCCGCTCTCTTTTTCTCTCTCGTCCTCCTCTGCGCTGACGTTCTCAATTTTTCCTCTCATGTCTCTGTCACATCTCTTCAATCGTCATCGTGATCCTCGGTCTATCTCTCTCGAAGCTCTCATCTCAGTCTCTCTGGTCTGTCTCGATGCTCCCTCTCATTGTCTCCTTCAGCTCTCTTAGTCTGCTCTCCACTCTACCTCGTCATCTCAGAGCCATCGTGTCTCTCATCCTCTCGTCTCTCTCGAAGAAGGAGAGAGAGAGGTAGAAGAAGCTAGGTAAGGGAAGAAGGAGAGAGAGAGGTAGAAGAAGCTAGGTAAGGGAAGAAGGAGAGAGAGAGAGAGAGAGGTAGGAGAAGCTAGGTAAGGGAAGAAGGAGAGAGAGAGGTAGGAGAAGCTAGGTAAGGGAAGAAGAGAAAGAGAGAGAGGTAGGAGAAGCTAGGTAAGCGAAGAAGGAGAAAGAGAAGTAGGAGAAGCTAGGTAAGGGAAGGAGGAGAGAGATAGGTAGGAGAAGCTAGGCGAGGAAGGAAGGAAAGAGAGGTAGAAACTAGGTGGGGTAAGAAGCAAGCGGCTGGAGGATCCGGAGCGGAGAGAGGTAGGAAGGCAGGTGACGTAGAAAGTACAGGCGTGGCAAGGGGACGTGACTTGATATGTAAAGCAGTACTGTGCAGGGTAGGGTCCCTAGTGCAGGGCGATGAGGCAGATGGGTGGAGGTGGCAGAAAGAGAGACAACAGATTATCATATATAGTGAGCGACAGAGAGCGAGGGAAATATTGCGAGAGAGAGAGAGAGAATGAGCGAGATAAGAAAGAGATAGAGGGAGAGAGAAAGAGAGAGAAAAAGAGAAAGAGAGTGAGAGAGAGAGAGGGAAAGATTGCGAGAGAGAATGAGCGAGATAAGAGAGAGAGAGAGAGAGAGAGAGAGAGAGAGAGAGAGAGAGAGAGAGAGAGAGAGAGAAAGCGAGAGAGAGAGAAAGAGAGAAACAAGAGAGCAAGAGAGAGAAAAATAGAGAGATAAAGAGAGACCGAAAGAGAGCAAGGAACACAAATAGAGGGAAAACTACGACAACAGAAGCAAGCCATAGTATGCCTTTACGAGCCTAAGATTTCAGCTAAGGAGAAAAGCGGACCTTCGTAGTTGTAAAAATACATTTCGTACTTTTTTTTGTAAAATACCAGTTTCGATCATTTTGGCTGTATAATGGCCACACGAGGGGAGCGACAGACTAGAAAGGTGTCGGCAGAGACTTACGGACCCATTTCATGGAAGATTTATCACTGTCATAAAGTTACGCTCCCGCCGATAACGCTCCGGAACAAAACAACAGACGATAACGGCCATCAGACACGTGCACAAAAAAACAGGCTGCGGAAAAGGACAGCAAAAGAAGGAGACAGATAGTGGGAGAAGAGCGGATATGTTGGAAAGAGATAGAAAGAAGAACGGGGGGAGGGGAGGACGA
>NW_014578520.1:20260-21143 GCF_000485595.1 Priapulus caudatus
TCTCTCTCTCTCTCTCTCTCTCACTCTCTCTCTCTCTCTCTCTCTATCTTGCATGCTTGCAAATTACTGCTCGAAAATTCAAATAAATTTCTACTAAATAACCCATAGTTAAATCTCAAAACGTAAGACGCGCTGCAATTACGAAGCCAGATTAGAAGGAACCCGAAACGCGCCGCATCCTTTTATGAATGAAGACCGCATCCGTCTCGTCACGTCAGCATCCGAGAAATGCAGCTTCCGTTTACCATCATAATCGCGCGCAAAATAATCTCGCTCGCCGTCGTGAAAACGTTCGCACCAATACACGGCCGTCTAGCAGATTAAAAGATTACTATGCGAAGAGCAAATTTATTTCGCCGGGCTCAGCATAAATTCTGCCTCAAGCAACAATGTGGCTTACTTTAATCTTACGTTGATCTATTCCTCTCAGCGTGGCGGCACAACACGCGGTCATAAAGAGATGTTAGCTATGGCTTCGCGCTTCCTTTGAGGCTGCATCGCCAGCAGCTTAACAGTCTCGTGTGGATATAGATGCACGCACGCACACAGAATTCCTGCATGCACGTGCGCAGCATCTCTGCACGCACGCACGCAGCATCCATACACGCACGCACGCAGCATCCCTGCACGCACGCACGCAGCATCCATACACGCACGCACGCAGCATCCATACACGCACGCACGCAGCATCCATACACGCACGCACGCAGCATCCATACACGCACGCACGCAGCATCCATACACGCACGCACGCAGCATCCCTGCACGCACCAACGCAGCATCCATACACGCACGCACGCAACATCCATACACGCACGCACGCAGCATCCCGGCACGCACGAACGCAGCATCCATACACGCACGCACGCAACATCCATACACG
>NW_014578520.1:25044-25989 GCF_000485595.1 Priapulus caudatus
AAATTATGAAAATTTTAACAAAATCATGCTATGAAAAAGTAGCTCTGGCCAAGCTCAAAATAGCTCTCGTAAACAAAATTACGAGAGCTCTTTTTTTCATACAAAATCAAAAAAGAGCTCTCGTAATAAAAAAAGTATTTTTTAGGCTGATATATATATATATATACACACAACAACACGCACTGCTGCGTGAGGGAAGAATTTTCCCAGAGCAAGAGTTTCGCATTTTGCGTGTCGGAGCAAATATGCTTACGACGCAAGGCGTGCGCGCCATTAACGTGTGGAATGCACTTCGGCTGCGAGGCGAGGGAGAAAACTTTTAGCCCCCAAGATTAAAATAGATAATCAGAAGAGTCGGAGCGATTCTATCACTATTATTTTTTGCGAGCGGAATAAATGAGACCGCTCTAATGCAATAATGGAGAAAAGAGAGTAAATAATTCATGTGAGTGTATTGTTACTAGCAGAGTAAACAGACGTTGCGTCGGAGCGTTTTGCATACGATATAGGTTGGTTATATCTATCGTACGCGCAAATGCAACTTTAGGATGCGTATTATAATTTCATTGCGATACTATTACGGCGAGAAATTACCATACGGTGGCGTATGACGACGCTGAAAAATCGAATTGTGGGGGCTTAAGAGAGAAAACAAATACTTGCTAGAGAAATTCTCCCGCTCGCTTTCTCACTCACTCTCTCTCTCTCTCTCTCTCTCTCTCTCTCTCTCACTCCCTATCTCTCTCCCTCCCGCCCGCTTTCTCACTCACTCTCTCTGTCTCCCCCCTCTCTCCTTCCATGCCTCCCTATCTCGCTACCCCTGCACACCCACCCTTCGTACAAGTGCATTGGTTGGTTAAACTTAAAGGTAAATAAATCGGTTGTATCCACCCACGCACAATTCGCTCCTGCCAGCCGCACCCCTATTGCCAGTGTATATATATA